>NW_025746308.1:50000-132090 GCF_021184085.1 Oncorhynchus gorbuscha
TCCCACTGCCCACGTCCAGAACTATCTTGTCCTTGAACATGTGCTTGTTGTGGTACATGGCATTCCTATAGGTCAGGGTCCGTACTTCATCCTTCAGCATCTCCTGTCCAACAGGGAACAAGATGGGAATGTTGATGGGATTGGGAATCTCACAGAGAGCTGAATCCTAACTTAAGTCGAATTTTCACTTAGGACATGGATTCAAACCTTATCGCAGAAGTATCGCGGAATATCCAGGCTTTAGTCATGCATTGGTGTCAATGGGAGACTAAGTGAATATTTGACTTAGGATTTCCAGAATGTGCAAGACTTTGTAACTCCGTGACAATGACTTTGTCCAGGAGTTTTACTTGGTCAGGTCATGGGGTCAGAAAAAACATGATACAGAGAGGACGTCAAGCTCAGAAAGACTTAACCCTATCAGTCCCGAGATCCCAGCAGAGATGGGCTTTTCATTCATCTGACTTTCAGTTATCTGCATGTCCAGCCCTCATATTCAGCCTCACAATGAAGTGTTTTACCATTTTATTTTCAGGACAACCAGGGCTACAAGCAGAACACAAAACGTCATTTGACTTAAACAGTTGCATTCATGGGTTTTATTGACAAATGTCCATTTAAAAACTAAGGTCTGTGAAAACATGTATATCTACCTAGTCAGTAACAACTGTTTGGACTTTGTGACAGCAACTATGTGAGCTTATTATAGTATTACAGACAGTATGTCCTGGGATTTCCTATCATCTTCTATGTAGAAGAACCCCTTACCTTCTAATCGCTCTTGTGTGGCTTGTGTGCTTCATAGAGCAAAGTAGTTTTTCATAGACAGCTTTAATAGTTTGCAGCTCAAACCATTCGGACTTGACAGACATTTTTGTATTAAAGCCCCGTCCCCAGACACCTTCGGAATCCACCCTTGTCTCAAAAACGCCGCTGTAGTGCAGCCCCCATTAATCACACAGACAAATTGTGTCTATGGGTACAACCCAGAAGTCTGTAACCCAAACACACCAAGTTAAAAAGGGCTGAGATGTCCAAAACGCCCTGGCAATACGGTGGGACTCATTGGGTTAATATCAGGCTAAGAGAGATTCAACAGAGTGTGGAAAATGTGTATATAAATGTCCTCATACAGGATGTAATGAATATGCTGCACTGAACAATTCAGAAGTGGGAGGTACAGGACATGTGTGTGTCCCAAATGTCACCATACTGTATAGCGTACTACTTTCCACCAGATCCCTATGGGTCCTGGTTGAAAGAAGTGCCCTACATAGTGAATATGGAGCCATTAGGGACGCAGTGCATGTCCTCTTAAACATGTAGAAATGACAGCTTCTGGATTTCTATTCATAGAAAACGATCATAGTGACAGAGGCAGTATTTAGGCCGCATCACTGGCACAGGCTCTTTAAATAGAGGTAGGTCTATAACGAAACCCTGCTGGGATTATCTGATACCCATCTATCTGCACACACACTCACACATTTTATCGGGGGCAGTTCTGTTCTTGGGTCTGCTTGGCATTCAGACTGTAACCTGACCCACATGCTAAATAAGGACCTCGATAGAAACACCTTTTTTGGTTGTTCCCATTCTCTTTTAGGATACCTAGAGCATTTGGGGTATGAGTCTGACACTTCAATAGATCACTATCTGGGGTATGAGTCTGACACTTCAATAGATCACTATCTGGGGTATGAGTCTGACACTTCAATAGATCACTATCTGGGGTATGAGTCTGACACTTCAATAGATCACCTATCTGGGGTATGAGTCTGACACTTCAATAGATCACTATCTGGGGTATGAGTCTGACACTTCAATAGATCACTATCTGGGGTATGAGTCTGACACTTCAATAGATCACTATCTGGGGTATGAGTCTGACACTTCAATAGATCATCTGGGGTATGAGTCTGACACTTCAATAGATCACTATCTGGGGTATGAGTCTGACACTTCAATAGATCACTATCTGGGGTATGAGTCTGACACTTCAATAGATCACCTATGGGGTATGAGTCTGACACTTCAATAGATCACTATCTGGGGTATGAGTCTGACACTTCAATAGATCACTATCTGGGGTATGAGTCTGACACTTCAATAGATCACTATCAGGGGTATGAGTCTGACACTTCAATAGATCATCTCTGGGGTATGAGTCTGACACTTCAATAGATCATCTCTGGGGTATGAGTCTGACACTTCAATAGATCACTATCTGTGGTATGAGTCTGACACTTCAATAGATCACTATCTGGGTTATGAGTCTGACACTTCAATAGATCACCTCTGGGGTATGAGTCTGACACTTCAATAGATCATCTCTGGGTTATGAGTCTGACACTTCAATAGATCACCTCTGGGGTATGAGTCTGACACTTCAATCGATCACCTCTGGGGTATGGGTCTGACACTTCAATAGATCATCTCTGGGGTATGAGTCTGACACTTCAATAGATCACTATCAGGGGTATGAGTCTGACACTTCAATAGATCATCTCTGGGGTATGAGTCTGACACTTCAATAGATCACTATCAGGGGTATGAGTCTGACACTTCAATAGATCATCTCTGGGGTATGAGTCTGACACTTCAATAGATCACTATCTGGGTTATGAGTCTGACACTTCAATAGATCATCTCTGGGGTATGAGTCTGACACTTCAATAGATCACTATCTGGGTTATGAGTCTGACACTTCAATAGATCACCTCTGGGGTATGAGCCTGACACTTCAATAGATCACGATCTGGGGTATGAGTCTGACACGTCAATAGATCACCTGTGGGGTATGAGTCTGACACTTCAATAGATCACTATCTGGGGTATGAGTCTGACACTTCAATAGATCACTATCTGTGGTATGAGTCTGACACTTCAATAGATCACCTCTGGGGTATGAGTCTGACACTTCAATCGATCACCTCTGGGGTATGGGTCTGACACTTCAATAGATCATCTCTGGGGTATGAGTCTGACACTTCAATAGATCACTATCTGGGTTATGAGTCTGACACTTCAATAGATCACCTCTGGGGTATGAGTCTGACACTTCAATAGATCACCTCTGGGGTATGAGTCTGACACTTCAATAGATCATCTCTGGGGTATGAGTCTGACACTTCAATCGATCACCTCTGGGGTATGGGTCTGACACTTCAATAGATCATCTCTGTGGTATGAGTCTGACACTTCAATAGATCACTATCAGGGGTATGAGTCTGACACTTCAATACATCATCTCTGGGGTATGAGTCTGACACTTCAATAGATCACTATCTGGGTTATGAGTCTGACACTTCAATAGATCACCTCTGGGGTATGAGTCTGACACTTCAATAGATCACCTCTGGGGTATGAGTCTGACACTTCAATAGATCATCTCTGGGGTATGAGTCTGACACTTCAATAGATCACTATCTGTGGTATGAGTCTGACACTTCAATAGATCACTATCTGGGGTATGAGTCTGACACTTCAATAGATCATCTCTGGGGTATGAGTCTGACACTTCAATAGATCACTATCTGGGTTATGAGTCTGACACTTCAATAGATCACCTCTGGGGTATGAGTCTGACACTTCAATAGATCATCTCTGGGGTATGAGTCTGACACTTCAATAGATCACTATCTGTGGTATGAGTCTGACACTTCAATAGATCACTATCTGGGGTATGAGTCTGACACTTCAATAGATCATCTCTGGGGTATGAGTCTGACACTTCAATAGATCACTATCTGTGGTATGAGTCTGAATCTTCAATAGATCATCTCTGGGGTATGAGTCTGACACTTCAATAGATCATCTCTGGGGTATGAGTCTGACACTTCAATAGATCACCTCTGGGGTATGAGTCTGAAACTTCAATAGAACATCTTTGCGTTATGAGTCTGACACTTCAATAGATCACTATCTGGGTTATGAGTCTGACACTTCAATAGATCATCTCTGGTGTATGAGTCTGACACTTCAATAGATCACTATCTGGGTTATGAGTCTGACACTTCAATGCCCCGCCCTCTTTCCTTTACATGCCAGGTACCAGAATGTAAACCAGTCAGTCCATTAGTCAGCTGCTTAGTTGTTCAGTCAGTCCGTCTGTACGGTCTCCTAACTACAGTGCCTCCAGAAAATATTCACATCACTTGACTTTTTCCACATTCTGTTCTGTTACAGCCTTTTCTTGGTCACTGGCCCACGCACAATAGCGTATAATGTCAACGTGGAATTACATGTTTAGAATTTTGTACAAATGAATAACAAATTAAAAGTTGAAATGTCTTGAGCAATAAGTATTCAACCACTTTGTTATGGAAAGCCTAAGTTCAGGAGTACAAATTTGCTTAACAAGTCACATAATAATGTACATATTAATTGCATGGTGTAACGTTCGTCGTTGGGAGAAAGAGAGGAGGACCAAGGTGCAGCGTGGTAAGTATTCATTATGCCTTTTAATGAAAATTGAATACTCGAACAAAACGACAAAACACAATAAACAAAACAGTCCTGAACGGTGAAATAAATCACGGAACAGAAAAGAATCACCCAAAACTCAAAAGTGAAACCAGGCTACCTAAGTATGGTTCTCAATCAGGGACAATGATTGACAGCTGCCACTGATTGAGAACCATACCAGGCCAAACACAGAAATCCCAAATGATAGAAAAAGGAACATAGACTGCCCACCCCAACTCACACCGTGACCATACTAAAACAAAGACAAAATAAAGGAACTAAGGTCAGAACGTGACACATGGACTCTGTGTGCAATAATAGTGTTTAACACGATGATTTTTGAACGACTACCTCATCTCTGAACCCCACACATACAATTATCTGTAAGATCCCTCAGTCGAGCAGTGAATTTCAAACACAGATTGAACCACAAAGACCAGGGATGTTTCCCAATGCCTCCCAAAGAAGGGCACCTATTGGTTTGGTGAAGAAGGGCACCTTTGAGCACGGTGAAGTTATTAATTATGCTTTGGATGGTGTATCAATACACCCAGTCACTACAAAGATACAGGCGTCCTTCCCTAACTCAGTTGCCAGAGAGGAAGGAAAATGCTCAGGGATTTCACCATGAGGCCAATAGTGACTTTAAAACAGTTACAGGAGAAAAGTGAGGATGGCTCAACAACATTGTTGTTACTCTACAATACTAACCTAAATGACAGAGTGAAAAGGAGGAAACCTGTACACAATAAAAATATTCCGAAACATGAATCCTGTTCGAATAAGGCACTAAAGTAAAACTGCAAAAAAATGTGTCAAAGAAATTAACTTTATGTTTTGAATACAAAGTGTAATGTTTGGGGCAAATCCATCACTAAGTACCACTCTTCATATTTTTAAGCATGTTGGTGGCTGCATCATGTTATAGGTATGCTTGTCATTGGCAAGGAAGAAGAGGAAAACATGTTCAGTCTGCTTTCCAACAGACAATGGGAGACTAATTCACCTTTCAGCAGGACAATAACCTAAAACACAAGGCCAAATCTACACTGGAGTTGCTTACCAAGACGACATTGAATATTCCTGAGTAGCCTAGTTACAGTTTTGACTTACATCGGCTTGAAAATCTATTGCAAAACTTGAAAATGGCTGTCTAGCAATGATCAACATCCAATTTGACAGAGCTTGAAGAATTATTTTAAGAATAATGTGCAAATATTGTACAATTCAAGTGTGCAAAGCTCTTAGAGACTTGCCCAGAATGACTCACAGCTGTCATCACTGACAAAAGTGATTCTAACATGTACTGACTTAGGGGGTTGTATACGTATCTAATCAAGATATATTAGTATTTTATTTTATTTTGTATAATTATTATTGTATAATTGTATAATTATTATTATTATTATTATTTTATTTTTTAAATGAACATTACAGAGTATGTGGATTGTTGACAACAAAAACTAAAATGTAATCCATTTTAACCCCACTTTGTAACACAACAAAATTTGGAAAAAGTAAAAGGTTGTGAATACTTTCTGAAGGAACTATATCTACCTCATGGATGAGTATCCTACCTACCTATCTACCTCATGGATGAGTATCCTACCTACCTACCTACCTCATGGATGAGTATCCTACCTACCTACCTACCTCATGGATGAGTATCCTACCTACCTACCTCATGGATGAGTATACTACCTACCTACCTCATGGATGAGTATACTACCTACCTACCTCATGGATGAGTATCCTACCTACCTACCTACCTACCTCATGGATGAGTATACTACCTACCTACCTCATGGATGAGTATACTACCTACCTACCTCATGGATGAATATCCTACCTACCTATCTACCTCATGGATGAGTATCCTACCTACCTACCTACCTCATGGATGAGTATCCTACCTACCTACCTACCTACCTCATGGATGAGTATCCTACCTACCTACCTACCTACCTACCTACCTACCTACCTCATGGATGAGTATCCTACCTACCTACCTCATGGATGAGTATCCTACCTACCTATCTACCTCATGGATGAGTATCCTACCTACCTACCTACCTATCTACCTCATGGATGAGTATACTACCTACCTACCTCATGGATGAGTATACTACCTACCTATCTACCTCATGGATGAGTATCCTACCTACCTACCTACCTCATGGATGAGTATCCTACCTACCTACCTACCTACCTACCTACCTACCTACCTACCTACCTACCTCATGGATGAGTATCCTACCTACCTACCTCATGGATGAGTATCCTACCTACCTACCTACCTCATGGATGAGTATCCTACCTACCTACCTACCTAACATGGATCACCTACCTACCTACCTACCTACCTACATGGACCTACCTACCTACCTACCTACCTCATGGATGAGTATACTACCTACCTACCTACCTCATGGATGAGTATCCTACCTACCTACCTACCTCATGGATGAGTATCCTACCTACCTACCTCATGGATGAGTATCCTACCTACCTACCTACCTACCTACCTCATGGATGAGTATCCTACCTACCTACCTCATGGATGAGTATCCTACCTACCTACCTACCTCATGGATGAGTATCCTACCTACCTACGTACCTACCTACCTACCTACCTACCTACCTCATGGATGAGTATACTACCTACCTACCTACCTCATGGATGAGTATCCTACCTACCTACCTACCTCATGGATGAGTATCCTACCTACCTACCTCATGGATGAGTATCCTACCTACCTACCTACCTACCTACCTACCTACCTACCTACCTACCTACCTACCTACCTACCTACCTACCTCATGGATGAGTATCCTACCTACCTACCTCATGGATGAGTATCCTACCTACCTACCTACCTCATGGATGAGTATTCTACCTACCTACCTACCTCATGGATGAGTATCCTACCTACCTACCTACCTCATGGATGAGTATCCTACCTACCTACCTACCTCATGGATGAGTATCCTACCTACCTACCTACCTCATGGATGAGTATCCTACCTACCTACCTACCTCATGGATGAGTATACTACCTACCTACCTCATGGATGAGTATCCTACCTATCTACCTCATGGATGAGTATACTACCTACCTACCTACCTACCTCATGGATGAGTATCCTACCTACCTACCTACCTCATGGATGAGTATCGTACCTACCTACCTCATGGATGAGTATCCTACCTACCTACCTACCTACCTACCTACCTACCTACCTACCTACCTACCTCATGGATGAGTATCCTACCTACCTACCTCATGGATGAGTATCCTACCTACCTACCTACCTCATGGATGAGTATCCTACCTACCTACCTACCTACCTCATGGATGAGTATACTACCTACCTACCTACCTCATGGATGAGTATCCTACCTACCTACCTACCTCATGGATGAGTATCCTACCTACCTACCTCATGGATGAGTATCCTACCTACCTACCTACCTACCTCATGGATGAGTATCCTACCTACCTACCTCATGGATGAGTATCCTACCTACCTACCTACCTCATGGATGAGTATCCTACCTACCTACCTACCTCATGGATGAGTATCCTACCTACCTACCTACCTCATGGATGAGTATCCTACCTACCTACCTACCTCATGGATGATTATCCTACCTACCTACCTCATGGATGAGTATCCTACCTACCTACCTACCTCATGGATGAGTATCCTACCTACCTACCTACCTCATGGATGAGTATCCTACCTACCTACCTACCTCATGGATGAGTATCCTACCTACCTACCTCATGGATGAGTATCCTACCTACCTACCTACCTCATGGATGAGTATCCTACCTACCTACCTACCTCATGGATGAGTATACTACCTACCTACCTCATGGATGAGTATCCTACCTATCTACCTCATGGATGAGTATACTACCTACCTACCTACCTCATGGATGAGTATCCTACCTACCTACCTACCTCATGGATGAGTATCCTACCTACCTCATGGATGAGTATCCTACCTACCTACCTACCTACCTCATGGATGAGTATCCTACCTACCTACCTCATGGATGAGTATCCTACCTACCTACCTACCTCATGGATGAGTATCCTACCTACCTACCTACCTACCTACCTACCTACCTCATGGATGAGTATACTACCTACCTACCTACCTCATGGATGAGTATCCTACCTACCTACCTACCTCATGGATGAGTATCCTACCTACCTACCTCATGGATGAGTATCCTACCTACCTACCTACCTCATGGATGAGTATCCTACCTACCTACCTACCTCATGGATGAGTATCCTACCTACCTTACCTACCTCATGGATGAGTATCCTACCTACCTACCTACCTCATGGATGAGTATCCTACCTACCTACCTCATGGATGAGTATCCTACCTACCTACCTCATGGATGAGTATCCTACCTACCTACCTACCTACCTACCTACCTCATGGATGAGTATCCTACCTACCTACCTACCTACCTACCTACCTACCTACCTACCTCATGGATGAGTATCCTACCTATCTACCTCATGGATGAGTATCCTACCTACCTACCTCATGGATGAGTATCCTACCTATCTACCTCATGGATGAGTATCCTACCTATCTACCTCATGGATGAGTATCCTACCTACCTACCTCATGGATGAGTATCCTACCTACCTACCTACCTCATGGATGAGTATCCTACCTACCTACCTCATGGATGAGTATCCTACCTACCTACCTACCTACCTCATGGATGAGTATCCTACCTACCTACCTCATGGATGAGTATCCTACCTACCTACCTACCTCATGGATGAGTATCCTACCTACCTACCTACCTACCTACCTCATGGATGAGTATACTACCTACCTACCTACCTCATGGATGAGTATCCTACCTACCTACCTACCTCATGGATGAGTATCCTACCTACCTACTTCATTGATGAGTATCCTACCTACCTACCTACCTCATGGATGAGTATCCTACCTACCTACCTACCTCATGGATGAGTATCCTACCTACCTACCTACCTACCTCATGGATGAGTATCCTACCTACCTACCTACCTACCTCATGGATGAGTATCCTACCTACCTACCTACCTCATGGATGAGTATCCTACCTACCTACCTACCTCATGGATGAGTATCCTACCTACCTACCTACCTCATGGATGAGTATCCTACCTACCTACCTACCTACCTACCTACCTCATGGATGAGTATCCTACCTACCTACCTACCTACCTACCTACCTCATGGATGAGTATCCTACCTATCTACCTCATGGATGAGTATCCTACCTACCTACCTCATGGATGAGTATCCTATCTATCTACCTCATGGATGAGTATCCTACCTACCTACCTCATGGATGAGTATCCTACCTACCTACCTCATGGATGAGTATCCTACCTACCTACCTACCTCATGGATGAGTATCCTACCTATCCTACCTACCTACCTCATGGATGAGTATCCTACCTACCTACCTACCTCATGGATGAGTATCCTACCTACCTACCTACCTCATGGATGAGTACCTCCTACCCTACCTACCTACCTACCTCATGGATGAGTATCCTACCTACCTACCTCATGGATGAGTATCCTACCTACCTACCTCATGGATGAGTATCCTACCTACCTACCTCATGGATGAGTATCCTACCTACCTACCTCATGGATGAGTATCCTACCTACCTACCTCATGGATGAGTATCCTACCTACCTACCTACCTCATGGATGAGTATCCTACCTACCTACCTACCTCATGGATGAGTATCCTACCTACCTACCTCATGGATGAGTATCCTACCTACCTACCTACCTCATGGATGAGTATCCTACCTACCTACCTCTACCTACCTACTCATGGATGAGTATCCTACCTACCTCATGGATGAGTATCCTACCTACCTACCTCATGGATGAGTATCCTACCTACCTACCTACCTCATGGATGAGTATCCTACCTACCTACCTACCTCATGGATGAGTATCCTACCTACCTCATGGATGAGTATCCTACCTACCTACCTCATGGATGAGTATCCTACCTACCTACCTCATGGATGAGTATCCTACCTACCTACCTCATGGATGAGTATCCTACCTACCTACCTCATGGATGAGTATCCCTACCTACCTACCTCATGGATGAGTATCCTACCTACCTACCTCATGGATGAGTATCCTACCTACCTACCTCATGGATGAGTACCTACCTACCTCATGGATGAGTATCCTACCTACCTACCTACCTCATGGATGAGTATCCTACCTACCTACCTCATGGATGAGTATCCTACCTACCTACCTCATGGATGAGTATCCTACTACCTCATGGATGAGTATCCTACCTACCTCATGGATGAGTATCCTACCTACCTACCTCATGGATGAGTATCCTACCTACCTCATGGATGAGTATCCTACCTACCTACCTCTACCTACCTACCTCATGGATGAGTATCCTACCTACCTACCTCATGGATGAGTATCCTACCTACCTACCTCATGGATGAGTATCCTACCTACCTACCTCATGGATGAGTATCCTACCTACCTACCTCATGGATGAGTATCCTACCTACCTACCTCATGGATGAGTATCATACCTATACCTACCTCATGGATGAGTACCTACCTCATGGATGAGTATCCTACCTACCTACCTCTATCCTACCTACCTACCTCATGGATGAGTATCCTACCTACCTACCTCATGGATGAGTATCCTACCTACCTACCTACCTACCTACCTACCTCATGGATGAGTATCCTACCTACCTACCTCATGGATGAGTATCCTACCTACCTACCTCATGGATGAGTATCCTACCTACCTACCTACCTACCTACCTACCTACCTACCTACCTACCTCATGGATGAGTATCCTACCTACCTACCTCATGGATGAGTATCCTACCTACCTACCTACCTACCTACCTCATGGATGAGTATCCTACCTACCTACCTCATGGATGAGTATCCTACCTACCTACCTACCTCATGGATGAGTATCCTACCTACCTACCTCATGGATGAGTATCCTACCTACCTACCTCATGGATGAGTATCCTACCTATCTACCTCATGGATGAGTATCCTACCTACCTCATGGATGAGTATCCTACCTACCTACCTCATGGATGAGTATCCTACCTACCTACCTCATGGATGAGTATCCTACCTACCTACCTACCTCATGGATGAGTATCCTACCTACCTACCTCATGGATGAGTATCCTACCTACCTACCTCATGGATGAGTATCCTACCTACCTACCTCATGGATGAGTATCCTACCTACCTACCTCATGGATGAGTATCCTACCTACCTACCTCATGGATGAGTATCCTACCTACCTACCTCATGGATGAGCATCCTACCTACCTACCTCATGGATGAGTATCCTACCTACCTACCTCATGGATGAGTATCCTACCTACCTACCTCATGGATGAGTATCCTACCTACCTACCTCATGGATGAGTATCCTACCTACCTACCTCATGGATGAGTATCCTACCTACCTACCTCATGGATGAGTATCCTACCTACCTACCTCATGGATGAGTATCCTACCTACCTACCTCATGGATGAGTATCCTACCTACCTATCTCATGGATGAGTATCCTACCTACCTACCTCATGGATGAGTATCCTACCTACCTACCTACCTACCTACCTCATGGATGAGTATCCTACCTACCTACCTCATGGATGAGTATCCTACCTACCTACCTCATGGATGAGTATCCTACCTACCTACCTACCTACCTCATGGATGAGTATCCTACCTACCTACCTCATGGATGAGTATCCTACCTACCTACCTACCTACCTCATGGATGAGTATTCTACCTACCTACCTCATGGATGAGTATCCTACCTACCTACCTACCTACCTACCTACCTCATGGATGAGTATCCTACCTACCTACCTCATGGATGAGTATCCTACCTACCTACCTACCTACCTACCTCATGGATGAGTATCCTACCTACCTACCTACCTACCTACCTACCTACCTACCTACCTACCTCATGGATGAGTATCATACCTACCTACCTACCTACCTACCTACCTACCTCATGGATGAGTATCCTACCTACCTACCTCATGGATGAGTATCCTACCTACCTACCTCATGGATGAGTATCCTACCTACCTACCTACCTACCTACCTACCTCATGGATGAGTATCCTACCTACCTACCTCATGGATGAGTATCCTACCTACCTACCTACCTACCTACCTACCTACCTCATGGATGAGTATCCTACCTACCTACCTCATGGATGAGTATCCTACCTACCTACCTACCTACCTACCTACCTACCTACCTACCTCATGGATGAGTATCCTACCTACCTACCTCATGGATGAGTATCATACCTACCTACCTACCTACCTACCTACCTACCTACCTACCTCATGGATGAGTATCCTACCTACCTACCTACCTCATGGATGAGTATCCTACCTACCTACCTACCTACCTACCTACCTACCTACCTACCTACCTCATGGATGAGTATCCTACCTACCTACCTACCTCATGGATGAGTATCCTACCTACCTACCTCATGGATGAGTATCCTACCTACCTACCTAGGTTTTGGCCTTTCTAGGGAGTTTTTCCTAGCCACCGTGTTTTTACACCTGCATTGTTTGCTGTTTGGGGTTTTAGGCTGGGTTTCTGTACAGCACTTTGAGATATCAGCTGATGTACGGAGGGCTATATAAATAAATTTGATTTGATGTGTATCCTACCTACATATCTCATGGATGAGCATCCTACCTACCTACCTCATGGATGAGTAGCCTACCTACCTACCTCATGAATGAATATCCTACCTACCTACCTCATGGATGAGTATCCTACCTACCTACCTACCTCATGGATGAGTATCCTACCTACCTACCTCATAGATGAGTAACCTACCTACCTCATGAATGAGTATCCTACCTACCTACCTCATGGATGAGTATCCTACCTACCTACCTACCTACCTCATGGATGAGTATCCTACCTACCTACCTACCTCATGGATGAGTATCCTACCTACCTACCTACCTCATGGATGAGTATCCTACCTACCAACCTACCTCATGGATGAGTATCCTACCTACCTCATGGATGAGTATCCTACCTACCTACCTACCTCATGGGTGAGTATCCTACCTACCTACCTCATGGATGAGTATCCTACCTACCTACCTCATGGATGAGTATCCTACCTACCTACCTCATGGATGAGTATCCTACCTACCTACCTCATGGATGAGTCTCCTACCTACCTCATGGATGAGTATCCTACCTACCTACCTATCTGATGGATGAGTCTCCTACCTACCTACCTACCTACCTACCTACCTACCTACCTACCTACCTCATGGGTGAGTCTCCTACCTACCTCATGTATGAGTCCCCTACCTACCTATCTGATGGATGAGTCTCCTACCCATCTACCCACTTCATGTATGAATCCCCTACCTACCTCATGAATGCCAAAGTGGGCGTAGGAGTCAAAGTAGTAGTCCTGTGATGTCATTTCCTCCGGGTTGAGCAGCTTTGCAATCTTGCCGCGCCCGGGGCAGGTGGGAAGGGCCGCTACATGGGGCGTATGTGGAGGGTGTGGCACATGGTGGACAGTTGGCACAGGTTTGGGCAAGGAGGCAGGCTGAAAGGACTGCGACTGGGGCGTAGTGATGGTACACTGCCGCTAAGAGAGAGGAGGGGGTGAGGCAGAGAGAAATAGGGAATATGAAGATAGAGAGGAGGGTAGGGATAGAGCAAATGAAGAGACAGAAATAAAGATGGACAATGTGGGGAGGAAAGAGAGATGGGAGAGTGAGAGATGAAAAGGGAGGGAGGGAGGGAGGGAGGGAGGGAGGGAGGGAGGGAGGGAGGGAGGGAGGGAGGGAGGGAGGGAGGGAGGGAGGGAGGGAGGGAGGGAGGGAGGGAGGGAGGGAGGGATTGAGAATTAGGGACAGACAAAAGTGAGTGTAGGTGTATTTGAAGAGAGGGCACTTGAACATTATCAGAGGAGAGCAACAGGACTGGATCTGTTTGCAGTAACACATCGCTTTCAATACAGTGCACTTTGATTCAAAACCATTTGTTATAGCATTACATTGTTAAATGTGCTATTTGTAAATACAGTGAAACACTTAGAATGCATTAGAGGTCACTTGGTAGGCTAGATTACATAATGTTATGTACGCATCTACCCGTTTTCAGAGCAGCAGGAGTCCATGCGACAGATTGTGCAGAATGGATAGTGAAATCAGCACCAAGGACAGCGCACACGCTAACCACTACAGATCATTTCTGCATTGCATTTCTTTGCAAATGTAATATTTTAACGGGATATATGCCATAACAATTTACAAAAACAACTAAACGTTGCATGTGTCTGCATTGCTTTTTACAGACACCAGTATTCGATACAATATCGATTACTTTAAAACTGACAAAGACACTAAAACATTAATAAACAGAACGATCAGTAATTGATTATTATCGATTATAGCAATATAACGAAAGATTTTGACCAGCATATGTCACTCCTTGGATCATTTACCAGCGAACTGACATACCTCAGAATTGTCCGGCTCCGCCATTTTTCTCCGTAGGAGCAGGCAACGCGAGTGCCTCAGTCCCATATGAGCCAACGAGATTTCTTCAACCCAGGGAGGGAAAAATCTTGTATAAAATAAACTTAGTAGCTCTCTTTCGATAAGCTAGATTTATTTTCTCTAGATTGACATAAATGATGCAAACGTTTAATATCGAAATTAATTCATATTTTAGGCTAAATTCCAACTTATTATTAGCCCCCTAAAAAGTTATCATGCTCTTCTAAAACGTTTGTTTCACATCGATAAAAACGACAGTTATCCATTTTGTAAAAGTTACAGGTGGTTCCTATAGAGGCACTTGGGCATCAAATGCACCAGCACCCCGAAATAACCTTCCTCTCTCCTCTTGCGCACTGCAACATATGTCTATGATGCAAGCAAACTATACCAAGGTGCCTGTAGTCCACGTTAGGAAAATACATCCTCATACTCGGCTTCTCCTCAACAGTTGTTTTCCAGGTCTATCAACGTAAGTCACAAGTCGTTGGCTTGAAATCGCCCCATCAGTGATATTTATATTCGGAGAAGGATGCGCTGTCCTCCGTTTGACTTGGCTACGTTCCCATGGCAAAAGTTGAACGTGAGTTTTGAGTTGGAGCTGTTCATTACGGTTATACGGGCAGTCAGGCACCCGTTTTTCCGTGAACCGGTTCGTGATCAGAAGTTATAAATCGATGCTTCCCACGCGCCAGATGCCTCTCTTCACCTTCACAACAGATTTTCCGGCAGAATATAGAGAGATGCTGTATATAGCGAACCAATTGCCGTACTTCTCGACTTTCGCAGGATTCCCCACCGTGCAGAGCAATTATTATGAGCACGAAAGTGTCTGTACCTTTGCAGCATACGTTTCCCCCAAACTGCATCTAACCTACTTTATATGAGCCACGACCTTGAAGGCATGTTCTAGCTAGCCTACTTTCGTCATTAACACAAGAAAGACATTCAATCATTTGGGGCAAAATGGATCGAAACTGTGCGTACTTTTCCTAAATGATACGAATGACTCTTGACACTCTCCCAGGCGGGCCATTCGATCTTAAATGTGAACATTTGTGAATGATCTAATTTGCAGATTCATTGCAAAGTTGGAAATCTAATCGCCTACAGGTGTTTAGTTTATTTCCCCAAAGTGTCATTATGCGTAATGAGCACTTGGATCGCGATACAATAATTGCGGCTTTTAAGGTTGCACTGCAATTTCAAAATCTAAAATCTCTATGATTGATGGGCTACACATACCGTAATAAGTATCATCCGTTATCATATGTTCAGCATCACACTGACCAGACCTAAGAATCAGAACCAGAAAACGTTATTGCAATGCAACAGTGTTACTACTTCTCTATGTGTTTTACAAAACATCATCCATATATTTTTCTATCTTATTTCTATCTTATATATTCATAGAATAATAAAATAGAAGAAAAGTCAAGTCCATTCATTTAATGGCGCATATTTGCACAAACAGCCTTGTATTTCAACACCAAACTGTGATACTTGCAGACACATTGTATATTATCCGAAAAACACCATATGACTAAGTGTCTTTCGACTAAAGCGAAATCTTGTTCTGGAGCAGATGCCTCGAGCCTGTTCCTGATTATAGATTGAGGAGGTGTGAGTTTATTGTTAGGCAGCTATAGCAGCTTCCCCCACATCGCCACTGCCTGCCTGCCTGCCTGCCTGCCTGCCTGCCTGCCTGCCTGCCTGCCTGCCTGCCTGCCTGCCTGCCTGCCTGCCTGCCTGCCTGCCTGCCTCCCACTTCCCTGCTTGTGTAATGCCTCAACAGTGGCAGCTGTTGAAGTAAACTGGGGAGCCATGCTTCCATTCACAGATGCTGAGAATAATAATAATATAATAATAATAATAGAATGGTAATATACAAGTGTGCAAACAGACAGACAGACAGACAGACAGACAGACAGACAGACAGACAGACAGACAGACAGACAGACAGACAGACAGACAGACAGACAGACAGACAGACAGACAGACAGACAGACAGACAGACAGACAGACAGACAGACAGACAGACAGACAGACAGACAGACAGACAGACAGACAGCATCAAACCATATTCCAATAAATATTCCTTAAGCCATTTAAAAGAAGAAACAATAAAATTACACAAGGACAAATCCAGAAATTGTCCGTCCTCCTGGTTGTACTCAAGGACACCAGCCCGTGCAACAACCTCAAGGACACACACACACACACACACACACACACACACACACACACACACACACACACACACACACACACACACACACACACACACACACACACACACACACACACACACACACACACACACACACACACACACACACACACACACACACACACACACACACACACACACACACACACACACACACACACACACACACACACACACACACACACATTCCAATTAAATAGAGGGAGAAAGATGCTGCCAAGTCTCTGAAGGCCTTTGATCGACACATCGCCATGACAGTATCACAACAGCTGTGGGTGGCAATAGCCTTGGGCAGCTTTTTAGTAGAAGTACCAGTACATCTGTCTGTGTACCATGAGAGGGAGTGGGAGATGGACTATCATTGATTGCTTTTTACAAGGTTCACAAATGTTGAGGAAATAAGTATCTACGGTTGCATTAGTATGAAAATCATTGTTAGATGATACCTCAAGTCTGCACTCTGATTGTGTTAGTGACATACATAGCAGTAGCATTGTTGCTACAATATTAGCCTAATTACAATGACAAGCATTATGATGTTAAAGACTCTAGGGTTGCATCACAAATGTCACCATATTCTCTCTAGTGCACTACGTTTACATTTTTAAATTTAAATGAAAGGTATTTTAACAAATATCCAGGCAGGATGGAGAAACAGTGTATAAAGTAGATGCAGGGACTGAATGCTGGTCTCCAGAGGATAGATTTGGGATGCAACCCACTCAGCCACGGCTCTGCACAGTTATACACTACTTTTGACCAGAGCCCTGTGGGAGTCAGCCTATACTGATTACTTTGTTGAGACCAGCTTGCAATACACCACACAATATCAATGTCTCAGATGTGAAACAATAAAAGGCCTTTTCACACAGCGTTGTTCTTAGCCACAGGGAAGACTGGCCATGGGCTAGCTTATCTTGTGTTCACACAAGCATTTGTTAAGTCTATGCTAAGCTCTGGGCTAAGGATTCACATGTGTATTCCAATGCCCTGGGCTAACTGACAAACACAACATGCAACAGGTGTTGTGCCAAAACAATGGCCTTGCCTAAATCACCAATTTTGTGGCTAGAATCAAATACTCTCTGTAGCACACATCAGTGTCAAATAATTTCTATAGAACAAACTTCACGTCAGCATAGAATAAGACATGGGAGAGATTAATTTTGGCAAAAATATTTATTTATAGACTAATACACCAAACCGAAAACTGCAGACATTACGAGTGCCACCCCGCGATCAAACCACCATCAAATAATAAAATGAATCGCAGCCTAATGTGATCATTAACAGCTGCCTTGAAGGACACAAATAAAAATGCTTTCTGCTACCAAGATAAGTGAAATATAGGCTAAACTGACAACGGAGTGAAGAGCAGAAATCTCAAATAATGCAAAGAGGGGGGGGGGGGTGTCTGGTGCAACCAATTACCTTCAGAAGTCACATAATTAGTTAAATCAAGTTCTCCTGTATGCAATCTAAGTGTCACATGATCTGTCACATGATCTCAGTATATATACGCATGTTCTGAAAGGCCCCAGAGTCTGCAACACCACTAAGCAAGGGGCACCACCAAGCAAGTGGTACCAAGGAGACCAAGGAGCTCTCCAAACAGGTCAGGGACAAAGATGTGGAGAAGTACAGATCAGGGTTATAAAAAAATATCAGAAACTTTGAACATTCCACAGAGCACCATTAAATCCATTATTAAAAAATGGAAAGAATATGGGACCACAACAAACCTGCCAAGAGAGGGCAAAACTCATGGACCAGGCATGGAGGGCATGGACCAGGCAAGGAGGGCATTAATCAGAGAGGAAATTAAGATACCAAAGATAACCCTGAAGGAGCTGCAAAGCTCCACATCGGCGATTGGAGTATCTGTTCATAGGACTACTTTAAGCTGCACAGTCCACTGAGCTGGGCTTTACGGAAGTGGCCAGACAAAAATAAACAAACACGTTTGGTGTTCAGCAAAAGGCATGTGGGAGACTCCCGAAACATATGGAAGAAGGTGCTCTGGTCTCTTGGGATGTTTTTCATCAGGAGGGACTGGGAATCTGGTCAGAATTGAAGGAATGATGGATGGCGCTAAATACAGGGAAATTCTTGAGGGAAATTTGTTTCAGTCTTCCAGAGATTTGAGACTGGGATAGAGGTTCACCTTCCAGCAGGACAATGACCCTAAGCATACTGCTAAAGCAACACTCGAGGGGAAACATTTAAATGTCTTGGAATGGCCTAGTCAAAACCCAGACTTCAATCCAATTGAGAATCTGTGGTGTGACTTAAAGATAGATGGGTTCCGCTGGTGTACAGCAAACTTGAAGGAGCTGAGGCAATTTTGCCTTGAAGAATGGGCAAAAATCCAAGTGGCTAGATGTGCAAACTTATAGAGACTTACCACAAGAATAATTACTGCAAAATGTGTCGCTACAAAGTTTTGACCTTGGGGGGGGTTATAGATCTGTAGATCTGTCATCCGAATTGAAAGCAACTCTAAGAAGCGGTAGATCTGTATTATGTGCTTCCTTTCTTTAAGTTGAATTTTTGTATCTCTTACTTTTGGTTTTGTACGTACACGAGCTTCAAACAGCTGAAAAAAACAATATTTTGGGTTATGGAAAATATATTTCACAGCGGTTTAGATGGTACAATGATTCTCTACAATATACATGCTTGTTCTGTCACAAACTGAACCAGAAAACCATGGAGAAATGTTTGCATAGTACAACTTTTATCTATTTATCTAACAATTTAGCATTGTTATGGCTTAGGGGTAGAAGATGTTCAAGGTCCAGTTGGTTCCAGACTTGCCGTACGGTAGCGGAGAGAACAGTCTATGACTTGGGTGCCTGTAGTCATTGACAATTTTTAGGGCCTTCCTCTGACAACGCCTGGTATAGAGGTCCTGGAAGGCAGGGAGCTTATATACTGGGCCGTACGCCCTACACACTGTAGCGTTTTGCGGTCGGATGCCAAGCAGTTGCCATACCAAGCGGTGATGCAGCCAGTCAAGATGCTCTCAATGGTGCAGCTGTAGAACTTTTTGAGGATTTGAGGGCCCCTGTCAAATCTTTTAAGCCTACTGAGGTGGAAGAGGCATTGTCGTGCCCTCTTCACAAGTGTGTTGGTGTGTGTGGACCATGATAGATCCTTAGTGATCTGGACAGAGAGGAACTTGAAGCTCTCGACCCACCCCACTACAGCACCATCGTTGTGAATGGGGGCGTGCTCGGCCCTCCGTTTCCTGTAGTTCACGATCAGCTACTATGTCTTTCTGAGGTCATTGTCCTGGAACCACACCGCCAGCAGTAGCCCCCCAAGAAAAATCCATATGACAACCTATGTGTTGTGGTAATTGCGTTGTTTGCTCTATAACCTGTTAATTCATATTCCTTGCGACCATGATGTAGGCCTAAAGGCTGAGATGATAAGAAGGCACAGTGGCAGAATAAATTCAACCCCAACTTTGTTTTATCACAAAACTGGATAGCAACCTCTGTCCAGTGAAGTCCACAAATCATGTTGCATGTACAGTAACAGACAGCTACATGACCTATAGCATGGTCAAGCAAGTTAATGTTTCTGACATTTTAGGACCACTAAACAACTATTGAGTTAAAACCACTGCAAGTCGCAAAGAAAGTAGGAGCTGCCTCCACTATTCCAGCACCATTTCAACTTCACCAATCCAACATCATCAAATCACCTCAACCAAAAGATACCAAAAACAATTCAGTCCAATAAACGTAAGTTAAATATGATGTGGCTGTCCGTGTTTATGATTTCTGTGTGCGTGTGTGTGTGCGTGCGCGTTAGCCGCACAGTAGAAAAACATGTTGACTCATCCTAACTGTAGAGAAACGACCAATGCCGAATTGGTCTATCACTCTGTCATACAGTACACGCTTTTATTTTTTGTTGTCCTATGCTACCTGGATCAAATGCTTGCTCGCTAGCCTAACTTCCATTCATCAGCAACGTTAGCTAGTTAACATTAGCCTTCTACATCTAGCTACATATTGAACTTCCATCCTCTCAGGCCAGGGGCACAACAATGTATGGTTGGATCAGAATCGCCATTAGATTGGCCAGTAGAATTAAGTAAAACCACAAGTCAAAAATACCTATTTTCATCCATGGCTAATTTAGGAAAGGGTCAATTTTAGGTAGCTGGCTAACTAGCCATCTGAGGACAACAACACAACGAGATGAAACATTTCAAGTTTTGCTGTCAATGACATGCTCTCAATGGGATTTGTTAGGAGTGAAGCCAATTCCAACCTAGCTTCCCTTGACACTTTTTTTCATGTAATAATAATAATAATATATGCCATTTAGCAGACGCTTTTATCCAAAGCGACTTACAGTCATGTGTACATACATTCTACGTATGGGTGGTCCCGGGGATCAAACCCACTACCCTGGCGTTACAAGCGCCATGCTCTACCAACTGAGCTACAGAAGGATGTGCCAGGACCATTCACAGTTGAGCGGGCTCAGTTTAGCTCAACGCTGATTTGCACATTTTTTATACTTTTTTTTGTCATGGGAGGCCAGATTCTCGCTGGCATCCCTTGCCTTCAATGCTATGGGCGGCAACAATGTCATACTCGTTTGGACCAGACAGCATCAGATAGATGGCCAACACAGAGAGGAAAGATAAATTATTATTCTTTTTTGTCAATTTTTTGGGGAAGCCTGGATTCCCCAAAACACACACCACTGACTGTCAGGAATACACGCCACAGACTGCTGGGTCTCTGACCTCCAACATATAGGCTTTCTCAAAATCAGTTTGTTGATCATCAAATATGGAGTTTCGCTGAGTAACTATCTTAATTTACTTGGGTTATGGTCGGTATGTATTTCCAGAAAAGGTCCAAATAAAAATGTACAAGCAACCAAAAAAAACGCCTCTTCGGCGCCTCCAATGTATTGAGCTGTTGTAAACTTCAGACCTGTGCGTGGCAGTAATGAGTGATTTATATTGGAGGTGCCGAAAAAGCATTTTTTCAGTTGCTTGTACATTTTTATTTGTACTTTTTCTGGAAGTACATACCGGCCAGCCTTAATGGGAGTAAATGAAAATAGTTGCTCAGCAAAACTTGGTGATCAACAAACTTATTCTGACATTATAACGCATGCAGAGCTAGTAAATGGGAGTTTGAATTGGCGCTTTCTGGGCATTAAACATATATATAACGCACAGGCACTGGTTCAGGGCCAGATAGCTCTAGGCTAAGGTTGGTGCTAACCCACTAGAATGTGCAAGTGTGAACACTCGCTTAGCCCTGGCTAAATCTCCCTTAGCTCAGGGCTATTAGCCCTGGGCTAAGGTGCAGAGTGAATGCGCGTAAAGTGCATTCCCTCACGTGTTGTGTCCTTTAATCACAGTGTCTTGTTTTGAGTCTTGTTTGTTGACTATTTCAACTTAATTAATCAAGTGCACCCTGTAGATGAAGCTTTGGGAGTTAAAAAAATACATATTCTGGTGAAATAATGTAATTTACCCAAGCAAAGTGTTGACTGAAGCAAATAACTTCATTTGACACCTCATGCGTGAAATTAATATTTTAGAGACTGGTTTGGGGTTATTTGAGGTTTCTAAAAAATGTGGTCAACAAGGAGGCGTTCTATCAACAACAGCTCCCTCTTCATTATGCAAAGTAGTCTGCCTGCTGATGAAGTGGTGGTCTCTCCGACCCCCACAGACAAAGGTTAATTTGATATTTAAAAAGAGAGCAGAACATCATTGATTTGACTGGCGTTGTCAATTAAATAACGATGGAAGTGAAAAGGAGATTGGGTCACAGTGGCGATTTTAGCATGTACATCTTGGTGGGGCAATTTTTATTTTATTTTTATAGATACATGCCAGCAAAGTCACTACACAACACTAAACAATACATGAATTGCACTATAATGGTGACAAAAAGTGTGACAAACGGTTAGGGCCTACATAAAGCTGTCCCAACAGCAGAGCTTTCCTTCAGCACCATGGAGTGAATCCTTACCACCACTACCCTGGCTATCAGCAGAGCCTTGTCTGGCAGCGAAACAGCCTCATTTACTGCCTTTAAAATAAACCTAGCTGACATGGCTGACTTGCTTCAACAAATGGTGTTTCTACTGACAATTGAGATGTACAAACTATAAGGGAACGACTAGCTGATAAGAGGCAATCCATCATTTCAATTAAGACATTAATGTGCGAGCTAGGACTGAGGTAGTACATATACAGTTGAAGTCGGGAGTCTACGAACACCTTAGCCAAATACATTTGAACTCAGTTTTTCACAATTCCTGACATTTAATCCTAGTAAAATGTACTCCCAAGGATGAACCAGAATTGTGGAGGTCTACAAGGTCTTGGCTGGTTTCTTTATGTTTTCTGATGGTGTCAAGCAAAGAGGCAGTGAGTTTGAAGGTAGGCCTTAAAATACATCCACATGTACCCCTCCAATTGACTCAAATTATGTTAATTAGCCTATCAGAAGCTTCTAAAGCCATGACATCATTTTGTTTAAAGGCACACTTAGTTGACTGTATGTAAACTTCTTACCCACTGGAATTGTGATACAGTGAATTCTAAGTGAAATAATCTGTCTGTAAACAATTGTTGGAAAAATGTATTGTGTCATGCTCAAAGTAGATGTCCTAACCGACTTGCCAAAACTATAGTTTGTTAACAAGAAATTTGTGGAGTGGTTGAAAAATGAGTTTGAATGACTTCAACCTAAGTGTATGTAAACTTCCGACTTCAACTGTATATATATATATATATATATATATATATATATATATTTACGTAAACAGGTGGGTTGCCACTGGTCACATAACGAATACCAAGAAGGCGAAAAGCAGTGTGAATGCTCCTAAAGTGCTTTTTGTGAACTTTTGTCACAGTGAGAGGGACACACTGTTAGCTATGATCACACAGATGCCACTGTCATTACAGTGAAGCTAACTGAGACGCACACAGATACACATAAAGACACACTCTATATATACACACACAGCCCCCCCCCCCCACCCCCTTTACACACAGACAGATAGATATGTTTGTTGTCTCCTCTGCCAGTCCTGTCTTTGACTTTGTCTGCCCGACCGTGGCCCAAGCTTAGCCCCTCCTGCGATACAAGGCATTAAAGAGCTTAGCGGGCTACAAACGATGGGCGATAATGACGGTGGAATGGGAAGGGACAGACAGGTGCTGGCGAGGAATATAAATGAGTTGAGTTCTGAGAGAAGGAAGTATACTTACGCTGTTTATTTCTCTCTCATTTGAGACACAAATCTCCAGAGTGTGATTAAAATTGGCTTCAAATTCAGAGCGGTGATGATCTCCCTCTCATAGAAATTTGCTGTGTTTGTGATTTCTGCCCATTAGTTCAGTGAAACACAGAAGCCATGATGGATCATAGCATCCCCTTCTGTAATGTAGTTTGGGGAGACTGATGTTGCTGTAGCAGGTAACATCCACACATCCTTTCTTGGTGGCACTTCATCTGTTCCTAATGGGCTGTGGGGATTATTGGGTTACTGAGATGAGGTTAGAGGGGAATACACAATAGTCATCCTGTTTGTTAGAAAGGAAGCAATCTGAAGACAATGTATGTGGAAAAACTGGGGAGAACACAACATTGAAAAAATCAACGTAGAGCTGAGCAAGAGGATAAATATAACCTGGTTCCAGAATCTGTGTGTGCTGTCATTCCAACCCCAGCGTGACAATGACCTCGTTTACAAGACATCACAGACAGATCTGCAACCAGTCTAGGATCAATAGGCTTGTAGCCGTAAACAATTCTAGATAGGCCCTCTCTATTGTTTTTCAATCAATTCATATTTGGGAAAGATTAAAGGTTTACAAATCTGACACAATGACATTTGGGCAATTATTTCCCAATTGCCCTAGCTATTCAACTGGAGGCCTCTCACCCAAACTATTTCCCTCACATACACACCTGAATTATAATCTTATGTGGCACTTTCTCCAAAACTACAACATATTTCCATGTGCCCTGCAATTGTCATGTAGAACCCACAGCCATGCTGAGGCCTAGGAATGTTCATTTGTGCTTGGGGAGGTTTGCTTCGACCTGAACTCCCCCTGCAGAAAAACACCATGATTTCCAATCATACTGCTGTTACCTCCGATTTGTTTTTCGACGTCATCTTTGTATTCATTGTGTGACCCAAACTCATTTTCACTTTCAGCATTCTTAAAATAATTGACCACGCCAGTCAAATCAATGATATTCTGCTCTCTGTTGAAATACCAAATTAACCTTAGCCTGTGGGGTTCGGAGAGCAGGCTACTTCATCAACAGGCAGACTAGTTTGCATAATGAAGAGGAGCTGTTGTTGATAGAACCGCCCGCGCCTCCTTGTTGACCACTTGATCAGAATGGATGACGTGAAGTGTTTTTTAAACCTCAAATTACCACCGATCAGTCTCTAAAATATGCACTAACCGCATGAGGGGTCAAATGAAATGATTTGCATTAGTCCACACTTTGCTTGGGTAAATAACAATATTTTCCCAGAATGTGTATTTTGAAACCCCATAAACCTCACCTACAGGGTGCACTTGATTCAATCGATTGATATTATCACCAAATAAGACTCAAAACAAGACA
The DNA here is from genome assembly GCF_021184085.1 of Oncorhynchus gorbuscha. Taxonomy (NCBI): domain Eukaryota; kingdom Metazoa; phylum Chordata; class Actinopteri; order Salmoniformes; family Salmonidae; genus Oncorhynchus; species Oncorhynchus gorbuscha. The sequence goes on from NW_025746308.1 coordinate 76,009, forward strand.
ATATGTAACAAACTTACTAGACTTGCACTTGTGTGAATAAACACAGAAAAACAATGTAATAACCGCCTGTTACATTGTATATGCCTATAGGCCGATGCACTGTAACAGTTGCACTTGCGGCTTCAATAGTATCCAATCCAATGGGGGCGGGTAGTTTCATTCATTTCCTTTTCACCCCATAATGACCCCTCATTCTTCTCCACGGACTGGACGCTAGGGAAGCAACAAGCTTGATTGAATCACATAGCCTATGCTACAATAACGAGACGGCTATTTGTCCGTTTTCCCTCAGAAGCAAGCCGTGCATTTGGTGAGTGAGGTAATTAAGGCTAATTTCCTAAATTGAGATGCATCCTAAAAATATAAGCAATTTCGTGAACTCTGTCTGCTACACGCAGCTCAATGCAAGTGCATCCAGTGTGCGATGTTTTGATAGGGAAACCTGCTCAGTGTCCATGGCCTCCAAATGTAGCAAGACGTTATGGGAAATTAATAATGAAATCATATTTTTTATGTTTTGAAAATATTGTCTAGTGCATAGGCACCGGTTTCCTTATTCGGTTTTGTAGACAGTCAGAACGTTAAAAGTGAGTCTGAAAACCAACGTCCAGCCTATTCCACCGATCAGCGAGCGAAATGGACGCTACGTAGATAGACAAACGTGATGGTCTATGGCAATTTAGATTTTCATATTGACGGTGGGGATCCCTTCTCTGAAATGAAGCTTATCAAGCACTCATCTCTTCGTGGATTTTTTTATGCTGGGGAAAATCGATTTCGCGGACCCTGCCTGCCTTCTGGTCGTACAAGTGCCCGTAAACATACATCCATCACATATGTTCACACAGGGTGGTAGCCTAAATGTGATTGCATGTACCATGTTATCGTGGATATAATATTACAGGCTACATGTCGCTGGCCGGCTGGCCTGGCTGGTTGCATAGGTAGCCTACTTGTGAAACATTCTGTCCAAAGCATATTCTAGAATGTTCTGTTTCTGTTTCTTGTCTGTCCCATCAAAGTTACACAGTACCGGATTTATTAGTCCGAGGACAAAACTTTCAGCTCGTTTGTTTTCAACCAGTGAACGACGTACCGGTAGCCTGCAAGTCACATTTCACAGCTTGTGCGCTTTGATAATGCAGGTTCAGACAGTTCAACCCATTCCCTGTGTACTGGAACTCCCTATAGCCCAAAGCCACTGGTTTGAAGGAGCAGTACACACAGTACACCCATTGTGCTGAATAACGTTTGAGCCAGCAACTTCACAAAGAACTCCCCTAGAATAGAATAGAATAGAATAGGACAAGAGCTGAGTAGAGCATGAGTATAGAACACAAACAGTAGAATATCAAAATCTCCCCAAGAGTAGAATAGAATGAATACAGAAAAGAGTAGAATATATAAAACAAACCGTGTAAAATAGAATAGAAGGGAGCTTTAGGTGTTGCAGCCGTAGCCTATAAACACATACCAGCACAATTAAAGATACAGATAGCAAAAAAACAAAACCGTTTTGATGCAGTTTAGTGTTTAGTTCTAGTCCAGCTGATAGACAAAGCCATTTTTGCAGATGTGTTACTGCAATGTGTATAGTTGGGCTGTAATGGCATGAGCTAAACTCCTCCTAGGCATCAATGTGGCTAATCTATAATTAGCAGCTTGCCATATTTTCTCATGGGAGGATGCACACACACACACGCACACAAACACACACACACACACACACACGCACACGCACACGCACACGCACGCGCACGCGCACACGCACACGCACACAAACACGCACACACACACACACACACACACACACACACACACACACACACACACACACACACACACACACACACACACACACACACACACACACACACACACACACGCACACGCACACACACACACACTGTTATTAGCTTGAGATAGAACTGAGAGAAGTCTCCAAAGTCTTGCAGTGGCATTCGTTGCTGTCTGTTGATTGGCAGATCAATGTGGCAGGCTTAAGTGCTCACCTTTTATTTAAAGTGCTGCAAGTGTGTGCTTAATGAATGATTTATGTCTTTCTAGTCAAGTCCACTTCTGTGAATTATTTATTTACCTGTTGCTGTTATTGGATATGTGTGGTCAGCAGCATCTAGAAGTACTGACTCTTACACAGTGTGTGGTCAGCAGCATCTAGAAGTACTGACTCTTACACAGTGTGTGGTCAGCAGCATCTAGAAGTACTGACACTTACACAGTGTGTGGTCAGCAGCGTCTAGAAGTACTGACTCTTACACAGTGTGTGGTCAGCAGCATCTAGAAGTACTGACTCTTACACAGTGTGTGGTCAGCAGCGTCTAGAAGTACTGACTCTTACACAGTGTGTGGTCAGCAGCATCTAGAAGTACTGACTCTTACACAGTGTGTGGTCAGCAGCATCTAGAAGTACTGACTCTTACACAGTGTGTGGTCAGCAGCATCTAGAAGTACTGACTCTTACACAGTGTGTGGTCAGCAGCATCTAGAAGTACTGACTCTTACACAGTGTGTGGTCAGCAGCGTCTAGAAGTACTGACTCTTACACAGTGAGTGGTCAGCAGCATCTAGAAGTACTGACTCTTACACAGTGTGTGGTCAGCAGCAACTAGAAGTACTGACTCTTACACAGTGTGTGGTCAGCAGCATCTAGAAGTACTGACTCTTACACAGTGTGTGGTCAGCAGCATCTAGAAGTACTGACTCTTACACAGTGTGTGGTCAGCAGCAACTAGAAGTACTATCCACATGGCACAGTGTGTGGCAGTGACTAGAACCATTCTATGGACATAAACCTTAATGAAATTAGTTGATGAAAATTGCATAACTAGTCTATAATGACAGTCTTACAGGAATAGTTGACTCTTGTTAGTAGCTCAGTCGTATGATTGACAGGTCTGAGAAATGAAGAAGTGGATAGCCATGTCATATTAGATTATGCTGTTCAGTGATGCTGTCCAGTGATACTGTCATGGCGATGTGTCGATCAAAGACCTTCAGAGGCTTGGCAGCATCTTTCTCCCTCTATTTAATTGGAATGTGTGTGTGTGTGTGTGTGTGTGCGTGTGTGTGTGCGTGTGCGTGTGTGTGTGCGTGTGCGTGTGTGTGTGCGTGTGCGTGTGCATGTCTCCACAAATACCTTTGTTTTGGCTTTTGTTATAACACCCAACGCCTCTTCACAGGGTGTTCACAGAGTGTGAGGATAGTCCATGTCCCTTGTCTGGTGTGCTACAAGGCTACAGTTGCTAGTTATTGTGCAGAAGGAAGTAACCAACAACACTTTGACTGACTGTGATTTGGGTGATTGTTTCTGCTCATGTCATACCTTGTGTGATGTGTTATTGTCCTCAAAATGTCCCCACATTTGATGTCTTAATTTGCATTAGAATAACCGGTTTGCATGTTGTTAGACCGTTTTTCAGCCACTTGAAATGCTTTGCGAACTGTCAAGTACTCAGAACTCCTGGCCTGATTTTTTAGAATCAGTTTTAGAATATTCTTCAAACTTTGGAGAATCTTGTGAGAACAGAAAGTCTGTGAGAACTACTGCTTGAGGTTTTCTACCCTGTTTTCAACCCTGCTGACTGTAATGATAACAGTCAAGTACTTCAGATTCAGAACTGCCAGTTGAAGTTTTGTGCCCCGTCTGTCCAGAGCTGTGGAGGGGAGATGACGGCCGTGTACAAAGACGACCAGGGTGACTGGATGACCGTCTGCCTCAAGTACCTCCTCTTCGTCTTTAATGTCCTCTTCTGGGTGAGTAGCACTAGTAAGCGACCCTGGATCTGTTTGTGCTGCAGTAGCCAACAACCATGGGAGTTGGTCATAGGAGTTTGCTATACATGACAAACAGATCTGGGATCAGGCTATAGCAAATTAGCAAGCCCTCCTGTTTGTCTTCAACTTTCTATTCTGGGTGAGTAGCAATCTAGCTTGGTAAAATGGCCTGGTAAACTGGCCTGGTAAGATCTTTTTGTGTTGGGAAAGACTAAGTGAGTTGGCTTTACAGCACAAAACAGATCTGGGATCAGGCTTTATTAAACCTCTAGTACACAGAAACAATAGTTTTCTTCCAGTGACAGGATCATAGTTGATTTATTTAAGAGGGGACTCAGGGAGAGAGTGAATTGGGTTAACGTTCACGAAGGCATGCACAGGGAAGAATGATATTTGACAGGTTTTTACATCAAAGTTAGACTTTTTGTGTGACTTCTTGTGTTGCTCTTTCTTAGCCAAGAGAGAGAATCAGAGAGAGAGTTACGGTGAGGAACGAGAGGGAGAGAGTTACGGTGAGGAACGAGAGGGAGAGAGTTACGGTGAGGAACGAGAGGGAGAGAGTTACAGAGTGAGGAAAAAGAGACACAGAGGGAGAGAAAAAACATGACAGAGAAATGGAGTGGGAGATTACATTTAGGAGCGCAAAGAAATGGACTTGGCCCAGTGTACTCTAATATTTATGGCCTGTCGGTGTTGAACCGATGGGCTGTGGATCAAACCTGGCCCCTGGCAGCTGGTGTACGTTTAATGTTTAATAACACAGTTAACTATTAAAGCTATGTTCTGCTGGGCCTGAAAACAGTTGTTCTCTGTCTACAGAGGAAGGGATCAGATTCAAACAGGTTCTCTTTTATATCTCTCGCTTTACATTTCACACTAACCTAACGACTTCCCTTCAAACCCCACATTGCATAACAGTAATGCCTCCCACTTTCCCCAACGGCCACAGCCCCAGCCTCCCTGTTTCTCTATATTGTAACTCTGCACCCAAAGATACTACCTACTAATACTCCAGAGTTGCCCATTCCTTTAAACTATCACGTTTTCCCATGGCATGGTGTTTTAGCACTACAGATGTCAGATCTGAATTTGAGCCAGTTTGCTACAGAAGGAAAATAATCCAATAATCCTGCAGCAACAGGACATGTGAGTTATTATGCAAATTATAATTAATGGACATTTTTATAGGGGTTGATACATTTTCCAGTGGAAATGACAAACGTCAGAAGCCTTTTTAAACCTAAAATACACTTCCTACATTGCAGGGAAGTTCAGCAACAGGAGGATCACATTAAGATCCTACATCTGTAGCAGCAGTGCTTGTTGTTTGGGAGTAGGGGCTTGGCGTGTAAAGGAGGAGGAAAGGGATGGAAGGCTGAATAGGAGCAACTCTCCCTGGGATTTCCTGCACGTCCGGGTGTGTCATAGATGACAGAGATGGGGAAAACAGATTAATGGCATGGCCACGTCACCCCTCTGATGTGGCCACCATTGTTTATGGAAACAAATCACTCCACTCTGGCTCTGTTTGGCTCTCTCTCCTTTTTTGTCACTCTGCTCTCTTCCTTTCTCTCTCTCTTTTTCTCTTCCTTTCTCTCTCTTTTCTCTTCCTTTCTCTTTCAATTCCTTTCTCTCTCTTTTTCTCGTCCTTTCTTTTTCTCTCACTGTTTTTGTGCATATCCCCTTCCTCTCTGACTCACTTTATTGACACTGCATTCTCTCTCTCTCTCTCTCTCTCTCTCTCTCTCTCTCTCTCTCTCTCTCTCTCTCTCTCTCTCTCTCTCTCTCTCTCTCTCTCTCTCTCTCTCTCTCTCATCCTCTTTGTTATTCTCTCTCTCTCATCCTCCTCCTCTTTGTTATTTCTCTCTCTCTCTCTCTCTCTCTCTCTCTCTCTCTCTCTCTCTCTCTCTCTCTCTCTCTCTCTCTGTCATCCTCCTCTTTGTTATTCTCTCTCTCTCATCCTCCTCCTCTTTGTTATTCTCTCTCTCTCTCTCTCTCTCTCTCTCTCTCTCTCTCTCTCTCTCTCTCTCTCTCTCTCTCTCTCTCTCTCTCTCTCTCTGTCATCCTCCTCTTTGTTATTCTGTCTCTCTTTCTCCCTCTCTTTGTTTTTCTGTCTCTTTCTCCCTCTCTTTGTTTTTCTGTCTCTTTCTCCCTCTCTTTGTTTTTCTGTCTCTTTCTCCCTCTCTTTGTTTTTCTGTCTCTTTCTCCCTCTCTTTGTTTTTCTGTCTCTTTCTCCCTCTCTTTGTTTTTCTGTCTCTTTCTCCCTCTCTTTGTTTTTCTGTCTCTTTCTCCCTCTTTGTTTTTCTGTCTCTTTCTCCCTCTCTTTGTTTTTCTGTCTCTTTCTCCCTCTCTTTGTTTTTCTGTCTCTTTCTCCCTCTCTTTGTTTTTCTGTCTCTTTCTCCCTCTTTGTTTTTCTGTCTCTTTCTCCCTCTCTTTGTTTTTCTGTCTCTTTCTCCCTTTCTTTGTTTTTCTGTCTCTTTCTCCCTCTCTTTGTTATTCTGTCTCTCTTTCTCCCTCTCTTTGTTTTTCTGTCTCTTTCTCCCTCTCTTGGTCTTTGTATCCCCTTTCCCTCTCTGACTCACTTGTTGACAGCCAACACTCTCCCCCTCACACCCCTCCTGTCACTGTTCCTACTCTCTCTCTCTCTCTTCCTCAATTCAATTAGATTGGCATGAAACATGTAAAGCCAAAACAAACATATGGGAACACATGACCTCAACCTGTCTCTCTCCTCAGGTTGGTGGAGCGGCGGTGATGGGCGTGGGCATCTGGACCCTGATAGACAAGAGTGATTACCTGAGCCTGCTGGCCTCCAGCACCTTCGCCGTGTCCGCCTACATCCTCATCCTGGCCGGGGCCCTCGTCATGGTCACGGGCTTCCTGGGCTGCTGCGCCGTCATCAGGGAGCAGAGGAGCTGCCTGTCCACGGTGAGGGAGCCCTCCTTGGGCAGGGTGACTACCCAGGCTTTCTGGATGTCTGGAAGGCCCCTGGGTCTTCGAAATGTTTATGTTGATTAAAGGGATAGTTTTCACATATTACACCATTAGTTAGATGCATTATATTGAAAGTAGTGTATGGCTCATAGATAACTTTCTGGGTAAGATACTAACTAATGCTGTAGTTTGTGTGCGATATCTCTTTAATGGCAGTGTTGGTGTTTGCATAAGAAAGGGGCAGGTTATATACTGTGGGTGAAATGAGAGCACACAATGAAACAAGGAGAATGGAGCTATCTGCACTCTGTTCTCCTTCAGGGAATGTTCATTTAGAACATCCGTTTAGCTTGTTCCAATTCAAACTCACCTTGGTTGCACTCATCACTTTTGGGTACATTGTATACTTTCCTTTACCCCAGATACCAGTTTCCTTTGAAACGTCCCTGTACCTGACGCTCCTTCCCTGCACCCCTGCTCTCACAACTCCACTTGTGTCTTTCTCTTGTGCATGTGCTCGCGAGCATGTGTGTGTGTGTGTGTGTGTGTGTGTGTGTGTGTGTGTGTGTGTGTGTGTGTGTGTGTGTGTGTGTGTGTGTGTGTGTACGCTGGGAGCTGACAAATGAGCTGACAATACCGTCCTCATTGTTTTAAAGAGACAGGCCAGGCAGGAGAGGAACAGGCCGGAGGTGAGCCACTAACTCTGCTACTGCAGCAGGATTGGTTATAGTCAGGCATTAGTAGTCATACATGAAACTGATGGAGGGGGGAGAGGGGGCTTTGGGTGGTGGAGGGCAGTGGTATAAAGTACTTAAGTAAAAATACTTTAAAGTACTACTTAAGGAGTTTTTTGGGGTATCTGTACTTTACTATTTATATTTGACAACTTTTACTTTTACTCCACTACATTCCAAAATAAAATAATGTACTTTTTACTCCTTACATTTTCCCTGACATCCAAAAGTACTTTTAAATGCTTAGTAAGACAGGAAAACGGGTCAATTCACACATATCAAGAGATCATCCCTGGTCATCCTACTGCCTCTAATCTGGGGGACTCACTAAACACACATGCTTCATTTGTAAATTGTGTCTGAGTGCTGGAGTGTTCCCCTGGCTATTCGTAAATAAATAAAAAACTAGAAAATGGTGCCTTCTGTTTTGCTGCCTGGTTTGCTTAATATAAGGAATTTTAAATGATTTATTCTTTTACTTTTGATACTTAAGCATGTTTAAAACGAAATACTTTTAGACTTTTACTCAAGTAGTATTTTACTGGGTGACTTTCACTTTTACTTGAGTCATTTTCTATTAAGCTATCATTACTTTTACTCAAGTATGAGAATTGAGTACTTTTACCTACAATGGTGGAGGGTGTGTTTTGGTTGTGAGGTTAGTGTGAGTGTGTGTTTAAAGGAGAGGCTTGAGTGAAGAGTTGGTGTTCATCTGATCACTATGGCTGTGGAGTTGTATGAAAGAGAGATGTGTGTGTGTGTGTGTGTTTGTGTGTCTGTGTGTGTTTGTGTAGAATACAATATAATTCAATGTTATTGCCAATCAACAATGGCTGTTAGGAATTAGCTTTAGTGTGGTGTGTAATAATACATCTCCCACCTTCCTCCATCTGCCATAACCAATATTCTGGCATTACCACACACACACTGTGTTTGTTGATGATGTGTGTGTGCTTGTGCGTGTGGCTATGCGGGTGCACGTGTGTGTGTAGTGTCATGACGTGGCCCTCTTTGGGTATAGCGAGTGCCTTCCCCCTCTCTCCCTCTTACACCCAGGTTCTGTTATCTCAGGTCGTAAATTCCTAGAGGAGACTCTCCTCATGGCCAGGCAGTATAGAGAGAGAGTTTCACAGTAGAACAAATGAACTTCTTCTACATCACAGAACTTGAGAACTGAACAATATCCATGTTTTGGAGAATGTGGAAACGGTCGGTGGAGAATCCAGGTACGACCCGGTCCATTTTGTTTTATGATTGTGACCTCAGGAAAGACAATACAGCGACATTACCATAACTCTGTTTATACAGGAGCCTCCGTTCTGAGGCTTGCATCTAATTATTGTATAAAATGAATGAGTAAAGATGAAACTATTTGTGAAATGCTGTTATGTGATTTTAAACCCTTAATGTGAGAGAATTGTATTTCTGTTTAAAGTTTCACTAAGACATTGGCCCGCCCCCATGAGCACAGACATCGATCTGGCGTCATGGGACAGCTTTTCCACAGTTCTGAATAAAACCCCCACCTGGAGAAATCCTCTTTAGACCATGCCTACCTCGGTCAGCTGAGGGAGCTAAGGTTTGAGTAGAGACCAGGAAAACCTCAGGACAAGCTAAGGTTGTAATGGTTGCTGAATTCTTAACTATACCACGTGGTTAAACTCTGAGACTATCAGTACCGACAGAATAAGAGCAACTCTTCAATACTAATTACTAGTCTGCAGCTAGGAATTATGTACCATTGAATGCGAAGACCGACATCCGCCGAAACATCTATTCTGTAGGAACATTTCTGAATGGAACTCTGAAGTATCCATTCTAACCACGAAGACTCCAGGGACGCAAAGAGAAGTTCAGATGAACTTTCCAACAGAAAGACAGACGATTCGATCAGAGATCATGACGACACACTGGGCATAAATATATATATTGATTGCAATTATTCCCGAATGACTGAGCGTTCATGTGCAAAGGATTAGCATTTCAATTATTATACTTATCAACTTTGTAGTGTGTTTTGTCTTTTGCGCCCTTCTCAGTCCCTTTGTCTACCAAACCGTCATATCGGTTTAGCCCACTAGGGCACATCCTCCATCATTTCCTTGTAACCATATCTACTTTTATGGATGACTCATAGTGAAGACTGGGTTCGTGCAGATAACCAACAACTTACAACGTTTCCAACACCTGCATTGCTTGCTGTTTGGGGTTTTAGGCTGGGTTTCTGTACAGCACTTTGAGATATCAGCTGATGTACAAAGGGCTATATAAATACATTTTGATTTGATTTGATTTGGAATGAGACTAACGTGAGGTAAAGAACAATTCATTAATTAGAAGACTAATTGATCAGACATTAAAATATCTGAAAAGTTATATTAGAAAAATTATAACTTTGTAATGTGAAGATTTTCCTTGGTGCCCTGATTAGTTTAATCACGTAATAATAATTACAGAATTGATTTGATAAAATAACAGTCTTCAATTTAATGATGCCAAAGACACGACAGTAGCCTGCAAGGTAAAGAGGAAATGGCTGCTTTAACTCTGTTATAGACTATGGTCTCCTAAATGAAGGCTCCCCTGCATCTCTGTGTGTGTGTGTGTGATAAACAATGGTTTTGGCATAGCTTTGTTTTTCCTCACCTCCACGCGTCACATCAGTGCCAGGCTGGGAATGAGCATCTGTCTCCCGGTGATGGCCTTGAGCTGCACGCCAAACGCTTTGTGTCCCGCCTCTACAACAGGTGTGCCTAATTAGCCTTGGTGTGTGTGTGTGTACGTGTGGGAGTGTGTGTGTGTGTGTGTGAATGTGCATGAATGTGCGTGTGTGAATAGCTCTCTAAAAAGCTCATCTACCTGTCTTGTTAGTCCATTGTTGCTTTGTGTGTGTGTGTGGTTGTGTGTGTGTGTGTGTGGTTATTTGTGGTTGTGTGTGTGTGTGTGTGGCTGTGTGTGTGTGTGTGTGGTTGTGTGTGTGTGTGTGGTTGTGTGTATGGTTGTGTGTGGTTGTGGTTGTGTGTGTGTGTGGTTGTGGGTGTGGTTGTGTGTGTGTGTGTGTGTGTGTGTGTGTGTGTGTGTGTGTGTGTGTGTGGTTGTGTGTGTCATGTTTTGTCATATATTGTCTTGTCATTATGCTTTCCCTTCTGTTCGTTTCCCCCTGCTGGTCTTATTAGGTTCGTTCCCTTTTTCTATCCCTCTCTCTCCCCCTCCCTCTCTCTCTTCTCTCTATCGTTCCGTTCCTGCTCCCAGCTGTTCCTATTCCCCTAATCAATCATTTAGTCTTCCCACACCTGTTCCCGATCCTTTTCCCTGATTAGAGTCCCTATTTCTCTCCTTGTTTTCCGTTCCTGCCCTGTCGGATCCTTGTCTATTGTTCACCGTGCTGTGTCTATGTATCGCCCTGTCGTGTCGTGTTTCCCTCTGCTACGTTCAAGTGCCTTCCCGAGGCAACCTGCAGTTCAAGATCAAGTCTCCAGTCGGTTCTCGTCATTACGAGTGGAAATTGTTTTATTTGATTGTATTTTTACTTTACTGGATTAAAGACTCTGTTTTCGCCAAGTCGCTTTTGGGTCCTCATTCACCTGCATAACAGAAGGATCCGAACAAGAATGGACCCAGCGACTATGGATTCTCTCTACTCTACTCTCGAGTTCCAGGGAGCGATGCTCGGCAGACACGAGCAGGAATTGTCTGCTGCTCGGCTTGCCGTTGAGACCCTGGCTGCTCAGGTCTCCGACCTCTCAGGACAGTATCAGAGTCTTCGTCTCGTGCCACCAGCTACTTCCGGGTCTTCCGAGCCTCCGGAACCTAGGGTTAATAACCCACCATGTTATTCTGGGCAGCCCACTGAGTGCCGCTCCTTTCTCACCCAGTGTGATATAGTGTTCTCTCTCCAACCCAACACATACTCAGAGAGAGAGCTCGGATTGCCTACGTCATATCACTCCTTACTGGTCGGGCTCGGCAGTGGGGCACAGCTATCTGGGAGGCAAGCGCTGAGTGTACTAACAATTATCTGAACTTTAAAGAGGAGATGATAAGAGTTTTTGATCGCTCAGTTTTTGGGAAGGAAGCTTCCTGGTCCCTGTCTTCCCTATGTCAAGGTAATCGATCCATAACGGATTACTCTATAGAGTTTCGCACTCTTGCTGCCTCCAGTAACTGGAACGAGCAGGCGTTGCTCGCTCGTTTTCTGGAGGGACTCCACGCTAAGGTTAAGGATGAGATTCTCTCTCGGGAGGTTCCATCCAGCGTGGATTCTTTGATTGAACTCGCTATTCGCATTGAACGACGGGTAGATCTTCGTCACCGAGCTCATAGAAGAGAGCTCGCGTTAACTGTGTCTCCCCTCTCTCCGACACTACCGTCTTTCCCCACTGACTCAGGTGTTGAGCCCATGCAGCTGGGGGTATTCGCATCTCGACTAAGGAGAGGGAACGGAGAATCACCAACCGCCTCTGTCTCTATTGCGGTTCCGCTGGTCATTTTGTCATTTCATGTCCAGTTAAAGGCCAGAGCTCATCAGTAAGCGGAGGGCGACTGATAAGCGCTACTAGACGGTCCTCTCCGTCAAGTACATGTACTACTTTACCGGTCCATCTACGCTGGACCGGATCGGCAGCTTCCTGCAGTGCATTAATAGACTCTGGGGCAGAGGGCTGTTTTATGGACGAAGCCTGGGCGCGGGAACATGACATTCCTCTCAGACAGTTAGGGGAGCCCACGGTCATGTTTGCCTTGGATGGTAGTCCTCTCCCCAGTATATTATGTGAAACACTACCTTTAACCCTCACTGTATCTGGTAACCATAGTGAGACCATTTCTTTTTTGATTTTTTGTTCACCTTTTACACCTGTTGTTTTGGGTCATCCCTGGCTAGTGTGTCATAATCCTTCTTTTGATTGGTCTAGTAATTCTATCCTTTCCTGGAACGTTTCTTGTCATGTGAAGTGTTTAATGTCTGCTATTTCTCCTGTTTGTTCTGTCCCCTCTTCTCAGGAGGAACCTGGTGATTTGACAGGAGTGCCGGAGGAATATCATGGTCTGCGCACGGTCTTCAGTCGGTCCAGAACCAACTCCTCTCCTCCTCACCGGTCGTATGATTGTTGTTCTGATCTCTTTAAGAAGCGTTTTGCATCCGCTCCTATCCTTGTTGCACCTGACGTCACTAAACAGTTTATTGTTGAGGTTGACGCGTCGGGGGTGGGCGTGGGAGCCATTCTGTCCCAGCGCTCCGATACTGACGATGGGGTCCACCCTTGTGCGTATTTTTCTCATCGCCTGTCACCGTCGGAACGTAACTATGATGTGGCTAACCGCGAACTGCTCGCCATCCGTTTAGCCCTAGGCAAATGGCGACAGTGGTTGGAGGGGGCGACCGTTCCTTTTGTCGTTTGGACTGACCAAAGGAACCTTGAGTACATCCGTTCTGCCAAATGACTGAATGCGCGTCATGCTCGTTGGGCGTTGTTTTTCGCTCGTTTCGAGTTCGTTATTTCTTATTGCCCGGGTACTAAGAACACCAAGCCTCATGCTTTATCCCGTCTCTTTAGTTCTGCTGTGGCTTCTACCGATCCCGAGGGGATCCTTCCTGTTGGGCGTGTTGTCGGGTTGACTGTCTGGGGAATTGAGAGACAGGTTAAGCAAGCACTCACGCACACTGCGTCGCGCGCGCTTGTCCTAGTAACCTTCTTTTCGTTCCTGTTTCTACTCGTCTGGCTGTTCTTCAGTGGGCTCACTCTGCCAAGTTAGCTGGCCATCCCGGCGTTCGGGGTACGCTTGCTTCTATTCGCCAGCGGTTTTGGTGGCCTACTCAGGAGCGTGACACGCGCCGTTTCGTGGCTGCGTGTTCAGACTGCGCGCAGAAGAAGTCTGGTAATTTTTTTCTGCTTCTGCTCCTGGTCTTGCTGGGTCTCAGTCTGTTCCCTGCCATCGCATCTCTCCTGTTCTTGTTCCTGCCCTTGCTGTGTGTCTCAGTCTGTCCCTAGTTGTTACTCTCCTGGCCTGTTTGGTCCTGTTTGCTCTAAAGTTTTCAGTTCTCTACCCGTGTCTCATTTTTTTTTTAGAGTAGTACCCTAGTTTCCCTTTTTATCGTTTTTCGTTACGGTCCTGAGGAGAGGAGTTGGGTTCTTTCTCGGGACGTGCTGGACCGTTTGATCTATGATTTCCTCCGTTGCCGCCAGTGTTCCTCCTCGAGAGCGCCAGGAGGCGCTCGGTGAGTGGGGGGGTACTGTCATGTTTTGTCATATATTGTCTTGTCATTATGCTTTCCCTTCTGTTCGTTTCCCCCTGCTGGTCTTATTAGGTTCGTTCCCTTTTTCTATCCCTCTCTCTCCCCCTCCCTCTCTCTCTTCTCTCTATCGTTCCGTTCCTGCTCCCAGCTGTTCCTATTCCCCTAATCAATCATTTAGTCTTCCCACACCTGTTCCCGATCCTTTTCCCTGATTAGAGTCCCTATTTCTCTCCTTGTTTTCCGTTCCTGCCCTGTCGGATCCTTGTCTATTGTTCACCGTGCTGTGTCTATGTATCGCCCTGTCGTGTCGTGTTTCCCTCAGATGCTGCGTGGTGAGCAGGTGTCTGAGTCTGCTACGTTCAAGTGCCTTCCCGAGGCAACCTGCAGTTCAAGATCAAGTCTCCAGTCGGTTCTCGTCATTACGAGTGGAAATAGTTTTATTTGATTGTATTTTTACTTTACTGGATTAAAGACTCTGTTTTCGCCAAGTCGCTTTTGGGTCCTCATTCACCTGCATAACAGTGTGTATGGTTGTGGTTGTGTGGTTGTGTGTGTACGTGTGGTTATTTGTGGTTGTGTGTGTGTGTGGTTGTGTGTGGTTGTGTGTGTGTGTGTGTGTGTGGTTGTGTGTGTGTGTGTGTGGTTGTGGTTGTGTGTGTATGTGTGTGGGTGAAACATTCTCACCATTTACATACTCTGCTGTTAACTCCAAACAGTGTTACGTCACAATGATACAGAAGAAGATTTTACACAGCAGATAATGGTTGGTTGGAACCGCCTATCCCCCAGCCACCCCCATTTCTCATTGATAAAATACACATATTGATATCTTCCAGACTAATTGGCCAATAAGGTGCTAATAAGGCCACTGAGACTTGTGTGATGTCCTCTCTTCTCCAGTAGCATACTAATGATGGTTTTGTTTTAACAAAGTGTTTTTCTATTAATGTTGCATTCTGTGGCAACGATTTCTATGAAACATCCACAGTAGATTCATTTATAGCACCTTAGTTATATCACCCCATAACATAGACTTTATAAGCATTACTGGAATAAAATCCATAACAGCTCATAGCTCCTTTTAGGAATGTGTTGGATGGACATTGGTGGTACAATGCATTATAACACTTGATTCATTCATAATGGCTGATGATCCATATGAGTGAATATAAATGTATGTGTGCCTCCAGTGCATCATATATAACTCATTATTGAAAGGTATTTAAATCATTTAAAATGAGTTATTAGTATTGTTATTAATTGTCCAGAAGTGACTGAAAGAAAGTCTTACCCGTAGTCTGTCTCCCAGGAAGCCTTTATTTCAGCTCTATATCAACATAATCATACAGGAGCTCATCCCTGGATCAAAGCTGTTTGATTCTGTCAATAGTGCTGTTGTTTTCTGGTGTTATTGTTGCTCCACTGAATGAAGTACTGAATGTACTGGTTTGGAGGTGTTGCAGTGTTGCAGGATTCTTTACTATTAGTTTAGAGGTGTTGCAGTTTTTTTTGTACAATTAGTTTGGAGGTGTTGCAGGGCTCTTGACTACTAGTTTGGAGGTGTTGCAGTGTTGCAGGATTCTTTACTATTAGTTTAGAGGTGTTGCAGTTTTTTTTGTACAATTAGTTTGGAGGTGTTGCAGGGCTCTTGACTACTAGTTTGGAGGTGTTGCAGGGTTTTTTACTATTAGTTTAGGGTGTTGTATGGTTTTTTACTATTAGTTTAGAGGTTTTGCAGGGTTTTTTACTATTAGTTTGGAGGTGTTGCAGGGTTTTTTACTATTAGTTTAGAGGTGTTGCAGGGCTCTTGACTACTAGTTTGGAGGTGTTGCAGGGTTTTTTACTATTAGTTTAGGGTGTTGTATGGTTTTTTACTATTAGTTTAGAGGTTTTGCGGGGTTTTTTACTATTAGTTTAGAGGTTTTGCAGGGTTTTTTACTATTAGTTTAGAGGTTTTGCAGGGTTTTTTACTATTAGTTTAGAGGTTTTGCAGGGTTTTTTACTATTAGTTTAGAGGTTTTGCAGGGTTTTGTACTATTAGTTTAGAGGTTTTGCAGGGTTTTTTACTATTAGTTTAGAGGTTTTGCAGGGTTTTTTACTATTAGTTTGGAGGTGTTGCAGGGTTTTTTACTATTAGTTTAGAGGTGTTGCAGGGCTCTTGACTACTAGTTTGGAGGTGTTGCAGGGTTTTTTACTATTAGTTTAGGGTGTTGTATGGTTTTTTACTATTAGTTTAGAGGTTTTGCAGGGTTTTTTACTATTAGTTTAGGGTGTTGTATGGTTTTTTACTATTAGTTTAGAGGTTTTGCAGGGTTTTTTACTATTAGTTTGGAGGTGTTGCAGGGTTTTTTACTATTAGTTTAGAGGTGTTGCAGGGTTTTTTACTATTAGTTTAGAGGTGTTGCAGGGTTTTTTACTATTAGTTTA
Organism: Oncorhynchus gorbuscha; assembly: GCF_021184085.1. Taxonomy (NCBI): domain Eukaryota; kingdom Metazoa; phylum Chordata; class Actinopteri; order Salmoniformes; family Salmonidae; genus Oncorhynchus; species Oncorhynchus gorbuscha. The sequence goes on from NW_025746308.1 coordinate 92,134, forward strand.
GAGGTGTTGCAGGGCTCTTGACTACTAGTTTGGAGGTGTTGCAGGGTTTTTTACTATTAGTTTGGAGGTGTTGCAGGGTTTTTTACTATTAGTTTAGAGGTGTTGCAGGGCTCTTGACTACTAGTTTGGAGGTGTTGCAGGGTTTTTTACTATTAGTTTAGAGGTGTTGCAGGGTTTTTTACTATTAGTTTGGAGGTGTTGCAGGGCTCTTGACTACTAGTTTGGAGGTGTTGCAGGGTTTTTTACTATTAGTTTGGAGGTGTTGCAGGGTTTTTTACTATTAGTTTAGAGGTGTTGCAGGGTTTTTTTACTGTTAGTTTGGAGGTGTTGCAGGGTTTTTTACTATTAGTTTAGAGGTGTTGCAGGGTTTTTTACTATTAGTTTAGAGGTGTTGCAGGGTTTTTTACTATTAGTTTAGAGGTGTTGCAGGGTTTTTTACTATTAGTTTAGAGGTGTTGCAGGGTTTTTTACTATTAGTTTAGAGGTGTTGCAGGGTTTTTTACTATTAGTTTAGAGGTGTTGCAGGTTTTTTTACTATTAGTTTAGAGGTGTTGCAGGGTTTTTTACTATTAGTTTAGAGGTGTTGCAGGGTTTTTTACTATTAGTTTGGAGGTGTTGCAGGGTTTTTTACTATTAGTTTAGAGGTGTTGCAGTGTTTTTTACTATTAGTTTAGAGGTGTTGCAGGGTTTTTTACTATTAGTTTGGAGGTGTTGCAGGGTTTTGTCCTATTAGTTTAGAGGTGTTGTATGGTTTTGTACTATTAGTTTAGAGGTGTTGCAGGGTTTTTTACTGTTAGTTTAGAGGTGTTGCAGGGTTTTTTACTGTTAGTTTAGAGGTGTTGCAGGGTTTTTTATTATTAGTTTAGAGGTGTTGCAGGGTTTTTTACTATTAGTTTAGAGGTGTTGCAGTGTTTTTTACTATTAGTTTAGAGGTGTTGCAGGGTTTTTTTACTGTTAGTTTAGAGGTGTTGCAGGGTTTTTTACTATTAGTTTGGAGGTGTTGCAGGGTTCTGTACTATTAATTTGGAGGTGTTGCGGGGTTTTTTACTATTAGTTTGGAGGTGTTGCAGGGTTTTTTACTATTAGTTTAGAGGTGTTGCAGGGTTTTTTACTATTAGTTTGGAGGTGTTGCAGGGTTTTTTACTATTAGTTTAGAGGTGTTGCAGGGTTTTTACTATTAGTTTAGAGGTGTTGCAGGGTTTTTTACTATTAGTTTGGAGGTGTTGCTTGGTTTTTTACTATTAGTTTGGAGGTGTTGCTGTCATGCAGGTGAAAGAGGACCCAAAAGCGACTTAACAGAAACAGAGTTTATTTAAGTCCAAACAGGGAATAACAGAAATCCTCTAGACTTGTAGAGGGGAAATAACTGGAGAAGCGGCCACAGACTGCAGGTCGCTTCGGGTAGGCGCAGGCCGTAGTCGACAGAGACACCTGCTCACACGCAGCATCTGATGAAGGCAAAAAAACACGACAGGACAGGGCGATACACAATCACAGCAAAAAACACGACAGGACAGGGCGAAACGTAATCACAGCATGGTGAATACAATACAAGGAACCGACGGGACAGGAACGGATCACAAAGGAATAAATAGGGACTCTAATCAGGGGAAAGGATCGGGAACAGGTGTGGGAAGATTAAATGATGATTAGGGGAATAGGAACAGCTGGGAGCAGGAACGGAACGATAGAGAGAAGAGAGAGCGAGAGAGTGAGAGAGGGAGGGGGAGAGAGAGGGATAGAAGGAGGGAAAGAACCAAATAAGACCAGCAGAGGGAAACGAATAGCATGGGGAGCACAGGGACAAGACATGATAATAAATGACAAACATGACAGTACCCCCCACTCACCGAGCGCCTCCTGGCGCACTCGAGGAGGAATCCTGGCGGCAACGGAGGAAATCATCGATGAGTGAACGGTCCAGCACGTCCCGAGACGGAACCCAACTCCTCTCCTCAGGACCGTAACCCTCCCAATCCACTAGGTATTGGTGACCCCGTCCCCGAGAACGCATGTCCATGATCTTATGTACCTTGTAAATAGGTGCGCTCTCGACAAGGACGGGAGGGGGGAGGGAAGACGAACGGGGGTGCGAAGAAAGGGCTTAACACAGGAGACATGGAAGACAGGATGGACGCGACGAAGATGTCGCGGAAGAAGCAGTCGCACAGCGACAGGATTGACGACCTGGGAGACACGGAACGGACCAATGAACCGCGGAGTCAACTTACGAGAAGCTGTCGTAAGAGGAAGGTTGCGAGTGGAAAGCCACACTCTCTGGCCGCAACAATACCTTGGACTCTTAATCCTGCGTTTATTGGCGGCTCTCACCGTCTGTGCCCTGTAACGGCAAAGTGCAGACCTCACCCTCCTCCAGGTGCGCTCACAACGTTGGACAAACGCTTGAGCGGAGGGAACGCTGGACTCGGCAAGCTGGGATGAGAACAGAGGAGGCTGGTAACCCAGACTACTCTGAAACGGAGATAACCCGGTAGCAGACGAAGGAAGCGAATTGTGAGCGTATTCTGCCCAGGGGAGCTGTTCTGCCCAAGACGCAGGGTTTCTGAAAGAAAGGCTGCGTAGTATGCGACCAATCGTCTGATTGGCCCTCTCTGCTTGACCGTTAGACTGGGGATGAAACCCGGAAGAGAGACTGACGGACGCACCAATCAAACGACAGAACTCCCTCCAAAACTGTGACGTGAATTGCGGGCCTCTGTCTGAAACGGCGTCTAACGGGAGGCCATGAATTCTGAATACATTCTCAATAATGATTTGTGCCGTCTCCTTAGCGGAAGGAAGTTTAGCGAGGGGAATGAAATGTGCCGCCTTAGAGAACCTATCGACAACCGTCAGAATCACAGTCTTCCCCGCAGACAAAGGCAGACCGGTAATGAAGTCTAAGGCAATGTGAGACCATGGTCGAGAAGGAATGGGGAGCGGTCTGAGACGACCGGCAGGAGGAGAGTTACCCGACTTAGTCTGCGCGCAGTCCGAACAAGCAGCCACGAAACGGCGCGTGTCACGCTCCTGAGTCGGCCACCAAAAGCGCTGGCGAATAGACGCAAGAGTGCCTCGAACACCGGGATGACCAGCTAACTTGGCAGAGTGAGCCCACTGAAGAACAGCCAGACGAGTGGAAACAGGAACGAAAAGGAGGTTACTAGGACAAGCGCGCGGCGACGCAGTGTGCGTGAGTGCTTGCTTAACCTGTCTTTCAATTCCCCAGACTGTTAACCCGACAACACGCCCATAAGGAAGAATCCCCTCGGGATCAGTAGAAGCCACAGAAGAACTAAACAGACGGGATAAGGCATCAGGCTTGGTGTTCTTGCTACCCGGACGGTAAGAAATCACAAACTCGAAACGAGCGAAAAACAACGCCCAACGAGCTTGACGGGCATTAAGTCGTTTGGCAGAACGGATGTACTCAAGGTTCTTATGGTCTGTCCAAACGACAAAAGGAACGGTCGCCCCCTCCAACCACTGTCGCCATTCGCCTAGGGCTAAGCGGATGGCGAGCAGTTCACGGTTACCCACATCATAGTTGCGCTCAGATGGCGACAGGCGATGAGAAAAATAAGCGCAAGGATGAACCTTATCGTCAGACTGGAAGCGCTGGGATAGAATGGCTCCCACGCCTACCTCTGAAGCGTCAACCTCGACAATGAATTGTCTAGTGACGTCAGGAGTAACGAGGATAGGAGCGGACGTAAAACGTTCTTTTAGAAGATCAAAAGCTCCCTGGGCGGAACCGGACCACTTAAAACACGTCTTGACAGAAGTAAGAGCTGTGAGAGGGGCAGCAACTTGACCGAAATTACGAATGAAACGCCGATAGAAATTAGCGAAACCTAAAAAGCGCTGCAACTCGACACGTGACCTTGGAACGGGCCAATCACTGACAGCTTGGACCTTAGCTCTGTCATGCAGGTGAAAGAGGACCCAAAAGCGACTTAACAGAAACAGAGTTTATTTAAGTCCAAACAGGGAATAACAGAAATCCTCTAGACTTGTAGAGGGGAAATAACTGGAGAAGCGGCCACAGACTGCAGGTCGCTTCGGGTAGGCGCAGGCCGTAGTCGACAGAGACACCTGCTCACACGCAGCATCTGATGAAGGCAAAAAAACACGACAGGACAGGGCGATACACAATCACAGCAAAAAACACGACAGGACAGGGCGAAACGTAATCACAGCATGGTGAATACAATACAAGGAACCGACGGGACAGGAACGGATCACAAAGGAATAAATAGGGACTCTAATCAGGGGAAAGGATCGGGAACAGGTGTGGGAAGATTAAATGATGATTAGGGGAATAGGAACAGCTGGGAGCAGGAACGGAACGATAGAGAGAAGAGAGAGCGAGAGAGTGAGAGAGGGAGGGGGAGAGAGAGGGATAGAAGGAGGGAAAGAACCAAATAAGACCAGCAGAGGGAAACGAATAGCATGGGGAGCACAGGGACAAGACATGATAATAAATGACAAACATGACAGTTGCAGGGTTTTTTACTATTAGTTTAGAGGTGTTGCAGGATTCTTTACTATTAGTTTAGAGGTGTTGCAGGAAACTTTACTATTAGTTTAGAGGTGTTGCAGGATTCTTTACTATTAGTTTAGAGGTGTTGCAGTTCATTTTTGTACAATTAGTTTGGAGGTGTTGCAGGGCTCTTGACTATTAATTTGGAGGTGTTGCAGGATTCTTTACCATTAGTTTAGAGGTGTTGCAGGGTTTTTTACTGTTAGTTTAGAGGTGTTGCAGGGTTTTTTACTATTAGTTTAGAGGTGTTGCAGGGTTTTTTACTATTAGTTTAGAGGTGTTGCAGGGTTTTTTACTATTAGTTTAGAGGTGTTGCAGGGTTTTTTACTATTAGTTTGGAGGTGTTGCAGGGTTTTTTACTATTAGTTTAGAGGTGTTGCAGGGTTTTTTACTATTAGTTTAGAGGTGTTGCAGGGTTTTTTACTATTAGTTTAGAGGTGTTGCAGGGTTTTTTACTGTTAGTTTAGAGGTGTTGCAGGGTTTTTTACTATTAGTTTAGAGGTGTTGCAGGGTTTTTTACTATTAGTTTAGAGGTGTTGCAGGGTTTTTTACTATTAGTTTGGAGGTGTTGCTTGGTTTTTTACTATTAGTTTGGAGGTGTTGCAGGGTTTTTTACTATTAGTTTAGAGGTGTTGCAGGATTCTTTACTATTAGTTTAGAGGTGTTGCAGGATTCTTTACTATTAGTTTAGAGGTGTTGCAGGGTTTTTTACTATTAGTTTAGGGTGTTGTATGGTTTTTTACTATTAGTTTAGAGGTTTTGCAGGGTTTTTTACTATTAGTTTGGAGGTGTTGCAGGGTTTTTTACTATTAGTTTAGAGGTGTTGCAGGGCTCTTGACTACTAGTTTGGAGGTGTTGCAGGGTTTTTTACTATTAGTTTAGGGTGTTGTATGGTTTTTTACTATTAGTTTAGAGGTTTTGCAGGGTTTTTTACTATTAGTTTAGAGGTTTTGCAGGGTTTTTTACTATTAGTTTAGAGGTTTTGCAGGGTTTTTTACTATTAGTTTAGAGGTTTTGCAGGGTTTTTTACTATTAGTTTAGAGGTTTTGCAGGGTTTTGTACTATTAGTTTAGAGGTTTTGCAGGGTTTTTTACTATTAGTTTAGAGGTTTTGCAGGGTTTTTTACTATTAGTTTGGAGGTGTTGCAGGGTTTTTTACTATTAGTTTAGAGGTGTTGCAGGGCTCTTGACTACTAGTTTGGAGGTGTTGCAGGGTTTTTTACTATTAGTTTAGGGTGTTGTATGGTTTTTTACTATTAGTTTAGAGGTTTTGCAGGGTTTTTTACTATTAGTTTAGGGTGTTGTATGGTTTTTTACTATTAGTTTAGAGGTTTTGCAGGGTTTTTTACTATTAGTTTGGAGGTGTTGCAGGGTTTTTTACTATTAGTTTAGAGGTGTTGCAGGGTTTTTTACTATTAGTTTAGAGGTGTTGCAGGGTTTTTACTATTAGTTTAGAGGTGTTGCAGGGCTCTTGACTACTAGTTTGGAGGTGTTGCAGGGTTTTTTACTATTAGTTTGGAGGTGTTGCAGGGTTTTTTACTATTAGTTTAGAGGTGTTGCAGGGCTCTTGACTACTAGTTTGGAGGTGTTGCAGGGTTTTTTACTATTAGTTTAGAGGTGTTGCAGGGTTTTTTACTATTAGTTTGGAGGTGTTGCAGGGCTCTTGACTACTAGTTTGGAGGTGTTGCAGGGTTTTTTACTATTAGTTTGGAGGTGTTGCAGGGTTTTTTACTATTAGTTTAGAGGTGTTGCAGGGTTTTTTACTATTAGTTTAGGGTGTTGTATGGTTTTTTACTATTAGTTTAGAGGTTTTGCAGGGTTTTTTACTATTAGTTTAGAGGTTTTGCAGGGTTTTTTACTATTAGTTTAGAGGTTTTGCAGGGTTTTTTACTATTAGTTTAGAGGTTTTGCAGGGTTTTTTACTATTAGTTTAGAGGTTTTGCAGGGTTTTGTACTATTAGTTTAGAGGTTTTGCAGGGTTTTTTACTATTAGTTTAGAGGTTTTGCAGGGTTTTTTACTATTAGTTTGGAGGTGTTGCAGGGTTTTTTACTATTAGTTTAGAGGTGTTGCAGGGCTCTTGACTACTAGTTTGGAGGTGTTGCAGGGTTTTTTACTATTAGTTTGGAGGTGTTGCTTGGTTTTTTACTATTAGTTTGGAGGTGTTGCAGGGTTTTTTACTATTAGTTTAGAGGTGTTGCAGGATTCTTTACTATTAGTTTAGAGGTGTTGCAGGAAACTTTACTATTAGTTTAGAGGTGTTGCAGGATTCTTTACTATTAGTTTAGAGGTGTTGCAGTTCTTTTTTGTACAATTAGTTTGGAGGTGTTGCAGGGCTCTTGACTATTAATTTGGAGGTGTTGCAGGATTCTTTACCATTAGTTTAGAGGTGTTGCAGGGTTTTTTACTGTTAGTTTAGAGGTGTTGCAGGGTTTTTTACTATTAGTTTAGAGGTGTTGCAGGGTTTTTTACTATTAGTTTAGAGGTGTTGCAGGGTTTTTTACTATTAGTTTAGAGGTGTTGCAGGGTTTTTTACTATTAGTTTAGAGGTGTTGCAGGGTTTTTTACTATTAGTTTAGAGGTGTTGCAGGGTTTTTTACTATTAGTTTAGAGGTGTTGCAGGGTTTTTTACTGTTAGTTTAGAGGTGTTGCAGGGTTTTTTACTATTAGTTTAGAGGTGTTGCAGGGTTTTTTACTATTAGTTTAGAGGTGTTGCAGGGTTTTTACTATTAGTTTGGAGGTGTTGCTTGGTTTTTTACTATTAGTTTGGAGGTGTTGCAGGGTTTTTTACTATTAGTTTAGAGGTGTTGCAGGATTCTTTACTATTAGTTTAGAGGTGTTGCAGGATTCTTTACTATTAGTTTAGAGGTGTTGCAGGGTTTTTTACTATTAGTTTAGGGTGTTGTATGGTTTTTTACTATTAGTTTAGAGGTTTTGCAGGGTTTTTTACTATTAGTTTGGAGGTGTTGCAGGGTTTTTTACTATTAGTTTAGAGGTGTTGCAGGGCTCTTGACTACTAGTTTGGAGGTGTTGCAGGGTTTTTTACTATTAGTTTAGGGTGTTGTATGGTTTTTTACTATTAGTTTAGAGGTTTTGCAGGGTTTTTTACTATTAGTTTAGAGGTTTTGCAGGGTTTTTTACTATTAGTTTAGAGGTTTTGCAGGGTTTTTTACTATTAGTTTAGAGGTTTTGCAGGGTTTTTTACTATTAGTTTAGAGGTTTTGCAGGGTTTTGTACTATTAGTTTAGAGGTTTTGCAGGGTTTTTTACTATTAGTTTAGAGGTTTTGCAGGGTTTTTTACTATTAGTTTGGAGGTGTTGCAGGGTTTTTTACTATTAGTTTAGAGGTGTTGCAGGGCTCTTGACTACTAGTTTGGAGGTGTTGCAGGGTTTTTACTATTAGTTTAGGGTGTTGTATGGTTTTTTACTATTAGTTTAGAGGTTTTGCAGGGTTTTTTACTATTAGTTTAGGGTGTTGTATGGTTTTTTACTATTAGTTTAGAGGTTTTGCAGGGTTTTTTACTATTAGTTTGGAGGTGTTGCAGGGTTTTTTACTATTAGTTTAGAGGTGTTGCAGGGTTTTTTACTATTAGTTTAGAGGTGTTGCAGGGCTCTTGACTACTAGTTTGGAGGTGTTGCAGGGTTTTTTACTATTAGTTTAGGGTGTTGTATGGTTTTTTACTATTAGTTTAGAGGTTTTGCAGGGTTTTTTACTATTAGTTTAGGGTGTTGTATGGTTTTTTACTATTAGTTTAGAGGTTTTGCAGGGTTTTTTACTATTAGTTTGGAGGTGTTGCAGGGTTTTTTACTATTAGTTTGGAGGTGTTGCAGGGCTCTTGACTACTAGTTTGGAGGTGTTGCAGGGTTTTTTACTATTAGTTTGGAGGTGTTGCAGGGTTTTTTACTATTAGTTTAGAGGTGTTGCAGGGTTTTTTACTATTAGTTTAGGGTGTTGCAGGGTTTTTTACTATTAGTTTAGAGGTGTTGCAGGGTTTTTTACTATTAGTTTGGAGGTGTTGCAGGGTTTTTTACTATTAGTTTAGAGGTGTTGCAGTGTTTTTTACTATTAGTTTAGAGGTGTTGCAGGGTTTTTTACTATTAGTTTAGGGTGTTGCAGGGTTTTTTACTATTAGTTTAGAGGTGTTGCAGGGTTTTTTACTATTAGTTTGGAGGTGTTGCAGGGTTTTTTACTATTAGTTTAGAGGTGTTGCAGTGTTTTTTACTATTAGTTTAGAGGTGTTGCAGGGTTTTTTACTATTAGTTTGGAGGTGTTGCAGGGTTTTGTCCTATTAGTTTAGAGGTGTTGTATGGTTTTGTACTATTAGTTTAGAGGTGTTGCAGGGTTTTTTACTGTTAGTTTAGAGGTGTTGCAGGGTTTTTTACTGTTAGTTTAGAGGTGTTGCAGGGTTTTTTATTATTAGTTTAGAGGTGTTGCAGTGTTTTTTACTATTAGTTTAGAGGTGTTGCAGGGTTTTTACTATTAGTTTGGAGGTGTTGCAGGGTTTTGTCCTATTAGTTTAGAGGTGTTGTATGGTTTTGTACTATTAGTTTAGAGGTGTTGCAGGGTTTTTTACTGTTAGTTTAGAGGTGTTGCAGGGTTTTTTACTGTTAGTTTAGAGGTGTTGCAGGGTTTTTTATTATTAGTTTAGAGGTGTTGCAGGGTTTTTTACTATTAGTTTAGAGGTGTTGCAGTGTTTTTTACTATTAGTTTAGAGGTGTTGCAGGGTTTTTTACTGTTAGTTTAGAGGTGTTGCAGGGTTTTTTACTATTAGTTTGGAGGTGTTGCAGGGTTCTGTACTATTAATTTGGAGGTGTTGCAGGGTTTTTTACTATTAGTTTGGAGGTGTTGCAGGGTTTTTTACTATTAGTTTAGAGGTGTTGCAGGGTTTTTTACTATTAGTTTGGAGGTGTTGCAGGGTTTTTTACTATTAGTTTAGAGGTGTTGCAGGGTTTTTACTATTAGTTTAGAGGTGTTGCAGGGTTTTTACTATTAGTTTGGAGGTGTTGCTTGGTTTTTTACTATTAGTTTGGAGGTGTTGCAGGGTTTTTTACTATTAGTTTAGAGGTGTTGCAGGGTTTTTTACTATTAGTTTAGAGGTGTTGCAGGAAACTTTACTATTAGTTTAGAGGTGTTGCAGGATTCTTTACTATTAGTTTAGAGGTGTTGCAGTTCTTTTTTGTACAATTAGTTTGGAGGTGTTGCAGGGCTCTTGACTATTAATTTGGAGGTGTTGCAGGATTCTTTACCATTAGTTTAGAGGTGTTGCAGGGTTTTTTACTTTAGTTTAGAGGTGTTGCAGGGTTTTTTACTATTAGTTTAGAGGTGTTGCAGGGTTTTTACTATTAGTTTAGAGGTGTTGCAGGGTTTTTACTATTAGTTTAGAGGTGTTGCAGGGTTTTTTACTATTAGTTTGGAGGTGTTGCAGGGTTTTTACTATTAGTTTAGAGGTGTTGCAGGGTTTTTTACTATTAGTTTAGAGGTGTTGCAGGGTTTTTTACTATTAGTTTAGAGGTGTTGCAGGGTTTTTTACTGTTAGTTTAGAGGTGTTGCAGGGTTTTTTACTATTAGTTTAGAGGTGTTGCAGGGTTTTTTACTATTAGTTTAGAGGTGTTGCAGGGTTTTTTACTATTAGTTTGGAGGTGTTGCTTGGTTTTTTACTATTAGTTTGGAGGTGTTGCAGGGTTTTTTACTATTAGTTTAGAGGTGTTGCAGGATTCTTTACTATTAGTTTAGAGGTGTTGCAGGATTCTTTACTATTAGTTTAGAGGTGTTGCAGGGTTTTTTACTATTAGTTTGGAGGTGTTGCTTGGTTTTTACTATTAGTTTGGAGGTGTTGCAGGGTTTTTTACTATTAGTTTAGAGGTGTTGCAGGATTTTTTACTATTAGTTTAGAGGTGTTGCAGGATTCTTTACTATTAGTTTGGAGGTGTTACAGGATTCTTTACCATTAGTTTAGAGGTGTTGCAGGGTTTTTTACTATTAGTTTAGAGGTGTTGCAGGGTTTTTTACTATTAGTTTGGAGGTGTTGCAGGGTTTTTTACTATTAGTTTAGAGGTGTTGCAGGGTTTTTTACTATTAGTTTGGAGGTGTTGCAGGGTTTTTTACTATTAGTTTAGAGGTGTTGTATGGTTTTTTACTATTAGTTTGGAGGTGTTGCTTAGTTTTGTACTATTAGTTTAGAGGTGTTGCAGGGTTTTTTACTATTAGTTTGGAGGTGTTGCAGGGTTTTTTACTGTTAGTTTAGAGGTGTTGCAGGGTTTTTTACTATTAGTTTAGAGGTGTTGCAGGGTTTTTTACTATTAGTTTAGAGGTGTTGCAGGGTTTTTTTACTGTTAGTTTAGAGGTGTTGCAGGGTTTTTTACTTTAGTTTAGAGGTGTTGCAGGGTTTTTTACTGGTTTGGAGGTGTTGCAGGGTTTTTTACTGTTAGGAGGTGTTGGTTTAGTTTAGAGGTGTTGCAGGGTTTTTTAGGATTGGTTTGGAGGTGTTGCAGGGTTATTTACTGAGTACTGGTTTGGAGGTGTTGCAGGGTTATTTACTGAGGACTGGTTTGGAGGTGTTGCAGGGTTATTTACTGAGGACTGGTTTGGAGGTGTTATAAGGTTATTTACTGAGGACTGGTTTGGAGGGGTTGCAGGTATATTTACTGAGGACTGGTTTGGAGGTGTTGCAGGGTTATTTACTGAGGACTGGTTTGGAGGTGTTATAAGGTTATTTACCGAGGACTGGTTTGGAGGTGTTCAAATCAAATCAAATCAAATCAAATTTTATTTGTCACATACACATGGTTTGTCATGTTTGTCATTTATTGTCATGTCTTGTCCCTGTGCTCCCCATGCTATTCGTTTCCCTCTGCTGGTCTTGTTTGGTTCTTTCCCTCCTATCCCTCTCTCTCCCCCTCCCTCTCTCACTCTCTCGCTCTCTCTTCTCTCTGTCGTTCCGTTCCTGCTCCCAGCTGTTCCTATTCCCCTAATCATCATTTAGTCTTCCCACACCTGTTCCCGATCCTTTCCCCTGATTAGAGTCCCTATTTATTCCTTTGTGATCCGTTCCTGTGCCGTCGGTTCCTTGTATTGTATTCACCATGCTGTGATTTCGCCCTGTCCTGTCGTGTTTTTTGCCGTGATTGTGTATCACCCTGTCCTGTCGTGTTTTGTGCCTTCTTCAGACGCTGCGTGTGAGCAGGTGTCTCAGTCGACTACGGCCTGCGCCTACCCGAAGCGACCTGCAGTCTGTGGCCGCTTCTCCAGTTGTTTTCCCCTCTACAATTCTAGAGGATTTCAGTTATTCCGTTTTGAACATTAATAAACTCTGTTTCTGTTAAGTCGCGTTTGGGTCCTCTTTCACCGCATGACAGAAGGAACCGACCAAGGAATGGACCCAGCGACTTCAGACGCTCGTTACACTGCCGTCGAGATCCAAGGAGCCATGCTCGGCAGACACGAGCAGGAATTGTCCGCTGCTCGCCATGCCGTGGAGAACCTGGCCGCTCAGGTTTCCGACCTCTCTGGACAGTTCCAGAGTCTACGTCTCGTGCCACCTGTTACTTCCTGGCCTGCCGAGCCTCCAGAACCTAGGGTTAATAACCCACCTTGCTACTCCGGGCAGCCCACTGAGTGCCGCTCCTTTCTCACGCAGTGTGAGATTGTGTTCTCTCTCCAACCCAACACATACTCTAGAGAGAGAGCTCGGGTTGCTTACGTCATTTCACTCCTTACTGGCCGGGCTCGAGAATGGGGCACAGCTATCTGGGAGGCAAGGGCTGATTGCTCTATCAAATTCCAGAACTTTAAAGAGGAGATGATTCGGGTTTTTGACCGTTCAGTTTTTGGTGGGGAGGCTTCTAGGGCCCTGGCTTCCTTATGCCAAGGTGAACGGTCCATAACGGATTATTCCATTGAGTTTCGCACTCTTGCTGCCTCTAGTGAGTGGAACGAGCCGGCGCTGCTCGCTCGTTTTCTGGAGGGACTCCACGCAGTGGTTAAGGATGAGATTCTCTCCGGGAGGTTCCTTCAGATGTGGACTCTTTGATTGCTCTCGCCATCCGCATAGAACGACGGGTAGATCTTCGTCACCGGGCTCGTGGAAGAGAGCTCGCATCAACGGTGTTTCCCTGCTCCGCATCGCAACCATCTCCCTCCTCTGGCTTTGAGACTGAGCCCATGCAGCTGGGAGGGATTCGCATCTCGAATAAGGAGAGGGAACGGAGGATCACCAACCGCCTGTGCCTCTATTGCGGAGTTGCTGGACATTTTGTTAATTCATGTCCAGTAAGAGGCCAGAGCCCATCAGTAAGCGGAGGGCTACTGGTGAGCGCTACTACTCAGTCCTCTTCATCTAGATCTTGTACTACTATGTCGGTCCATCTACGCTGACCGGTTCGGTGCTACATGCAGTGCCTTGATTGACTCTGGGGCTGAAGGTTGTTTCATGGACGAAGCATGGGTTCGGAAACATAACATTCCTTTCAGACCGTTAGACAAGCCTACGCCCATGTTTGCCTTAGATGGTAGTCATCTTCCCAGTATCAAATTTGAGACACTACCTTTAACTCTCACAGTATCTGGTAACCACAGTGAGACTATTTCTTTTTTGATTTTCCGTTCACCGTTTACACCTGTTGTTTTGGGTCATCCCTGGCTAGTATGTCATAATCCTTCTATTAATTGGTCTAGTAATTCTATCCTATCCTGGAACGTTTCTTGTCATGTGAAGTGTTTAATGTCTGCCATCCCTCCCGTTTCTTCTCTCCCTACTTCTCAGGAGGAACCTGGCGATTTGACAGGAGTGCCGGAGGAATATCATGATCTGCGCACGGTCTTCAGTCGGTCCCGAGCCAACTCCCTTCCTCCTCACCGGTCGTATGATTGTAGTATTGATCTCCTTCCAGGGACCACGCCTCCTCGAGGTAGACTATACTCTCTGTCGGCTCCCGAACGTAAGGCTCTCGAGGATTATTTGTCTGTGTCTCTTGACGCCGGTACCATAGTGCCTTCTTCTTCTCCGGCCGGGGCGGGGTTCTTTTTGTTAAGAAGAAGGACGGTACTCTGCGCCCTGCGTGGATTATCGAGGGCTGAATGACATAACGGTTAAGAATCGTTATCCGCTTCCCCTTATGTCATCAGCCTTCGAGATTCTGCAGGGAGCCAGGTGCTTTACTAAGTTGGACCTTCGTAACGCTTACCATCTCGTGCGCATCAGAGAGGGGGACGAGTGGAAAACGGCGTTTAACACTCCGTTAGGGCATTTTGAGTACCGGGTTCTGCCGTTCGGTCTCGCCAATGCGCCAGCTGTTTTTCAGGCATTAGTTAATGATGTTCTGAGAGACATGCTGAACATTTTTGTTTTTGTCTATCTTGACGATATCCTGATTTTTTCTCCGTCACTCGAGATTCATGTTCAGCACGTTCGACGTGTTCTACAGCGCCTTTTAGAGAATTGTCTCTACGTAAAGGCTGAGAAGTGCTCTTTTCATGTCTCCTCCGTTACCTTTCTCGGTTCCGTTATTTCCGCTGAAGGCATTCAGATGGATTCCGCTAAGGTCCAAGCTGTCAGTGATTGGCCCGTTCCAAGGTCACGTGTCGAGTTGCAGCGCTTTTTAGGTTTCGCTAATTTCTATCGGCGTTTCATTCGTAATTTCGGTCAAGTTGCTGCCCCTCTCACAGCTCTTACTTCTGTCAAGACGTGTTTTAAGTGGTCCGGTTCCGCCCAGGGAGCTTTTGATCTTCTAAAAGAACGTTTTACGTCCGCTCCTATCCTCGTTACTCCTGACGTCACTAGACAATTTATTGTCGAGGTTGACGCTTCAGAGGTAGGCGTGGGAGCCATTCTATCCCAGCGCTTCCAGTCTGACGATAAGGTTCATCCTTGCGCTTATTTTTCTCATCGCCTGTCGCCATCTGAGCGCAACTATGATGTGGGTAACCGTGAACTGCTCGCCATCCGCTTAGCCCTAGGCGAATGGCGACAGTGGTTGGAGGGGGCGACCGTTCCTTTTGTCGTTTGGACAGACCATAAGAACCTTGAGTACATCCGTTCTGCCAAACGACTTAATGCCCGTCAAGCTCGTTGGGCGTTGTTTTTCGCTCGTTTCGAGTTTGTGATTTCTTACCGTCCGGGTAGCAAGAACACCAAGCCTGATGCCTTATCCCGTCTGTTTAGTTCTTCTGTGGCTTCTACTGATCTCGAGGGGATTCTTCCTTATGGGCGTGTTGTCGGGTTGACAGTCTGGGGAATTGAAAGACAGGTTAAGCAAGCACTCACGCACACTGCGTCGCCGCGCGCTTGTCCTAGTAACCTCCTTTTCGTTCCTGTTTCCACTCGTCTGGCTGTTCTTCAGTGGGCTCACTCTGCCAAGTTAGCTGGTCATCCCGGTGTTCGAGGCACTCTTGCGTCTATTCGCCAGCGCTTTTGGTGGCCGACTCAGGAGCGTGACACGCGCCGTTTCGTGGCTGCGTGTTCAGACTGCGCGCAGAAGAAGTCTGGTAATTTTTTTCTGCTTCTGCTCCTGGTCTTGCTGGGTCTCAGTCTGTTCCCTGCCATCGCATCTCTCCTGTTCTTGTCCCTGCCCTTGCTGTGTCTCAGTCTGTCCCTAGTTCTCATTTTTTTTTTAGAGTAGTACCCTAGTTTCCCTTTTTATCGTTTTTCGTTACGGTCCTGAGGAGAGGAGTTGGGTTCTTTCTCGGGACGTGCTGGACCGTTTGATCTATGATTTCCTCCGTTGCTGCCAGTGTTCCTCCTCGAGAGCGCCAGGAGGCGCTCGGTGAGTGGGGGGGTACTGTCATGTTTGTCATTTATTGTCATGTCTTGTCCCTGTGCTCCCCATGCTATTCGTTTCCCTCTGCTGGTCTTGTTTGGTTCTTTCCCTCCTATCCCTCTCTCTCCCCCTCCCTCTCTCACTCTCTCGCTCTCTCTTCTCTCTGTCGTTCCGTTCCTGCTCCCAGCTGTTCCTATTCCCCTAATCATCATTTAGTCTTCCCACACCTGTTCCCGATCCTTTCCCCTGATTAGAGTCCCTATTTATTCCTTTGTGATCCGTTCCTGTGCCGTCGGTTCCTTGTATTGTATTCACCATGCTGTGATTGCGTTTCGCCCTGTCCTGTCGTGTTTTTTGCCGTGATTGTGTATCACCCTGTCCTGTCGTGTTTTGTGCCTTCTTCAGACGCTGCGTGTGAGCAGGTGTCTCAGTCGACTACGGCCTGCGCCTACCCGAAGCGACCTGCAGTCTGTGGCCGCTTCTCCAGTTGTTTTCCCCTCTACAATTCTAGAGGATTTCAGTTATTCCGTTTTGAACATTAATAAACTCTGTTTCTGTTAAGTCGCGTTTGGGTCCTCTTTCACCCGCATGACATGGTTAGCAGATGTTAATGCGAGTGTAGCGAAATGCTTGTGCTTCTAGTTCCGACAATGCAGTGATAACCAACAAGTAATCTAACTAACAATTCCAAAAAAAACTACTGTCTTATACACAGTGTAAGGGGATAAGGAACATGTACATAAGGATATATGAATGAGTGATGGTACAGAGCAGCATACAGTAGATGGTATCGAGTACAGTATATACATATGAGATGAGTGTGTAGACAAAGTAAACAAAGTGGCATAGTTAAAGTGGCTAGTGATACATGTGTTACATAAGGATGCAGTCGATGTTGTAGAGTACAGTATATACATATGCATATGAGATGAACAATGTAGGGTAAGCAACATTATATAAGGTAGCATTGTTCAAAGTGGCTAGTGATATATTTACATCATTCCCATCAATTCCCATTATTAAAATGGCTGGAGTTGGGTCAGTGTCAATGACAGTGTGTTGGCAGCAGCCACTCAATGTTAGTGGTGGCTATTTAACAGTCTGATGGCCTTGAGATAGAAGCTGTTTTTCAGTCTCTCGGTCCCAGCTTTGATGCACCTGTACTGACCTCGCCTTCTGGATGATAGCGGGGTGAACAGGCAGTGGTTCGGTGGTTGATGTCCTTGATGATCTTTATGGCCTTCCTGTAACAACGGGTGGTGTAGGTGTCCTGGAGGGCAGGTAGTTTGCCCCCGGTGATGCGTTGTGCAGTCCTCACTACCCTCTGGAGAGCCTTACGGTTGAGGGCGGAGCAGTTGCCGTACCAGGCGGTGATACAGCCCGCCAGGATGCTCTCGATTGTGCATCTGTAGAAGTTTGTGAGTGCTTTTGGTGACAAGCCGAATTTTTTCAGCCTCCTGAGGTTGAATAGGCGCTGCTGCGCCTTCTTCACGACGCTGTCAGTGTGAGTGGACCAATTCAGTTTGTCTGTGATGTGTATGCCGAGGAACTTAAAACTAGCTACCCTCTCCACTACTGTTCCATCGATGTGGATAGGGGGTGTTCCTCTGCTGTTTCCTGAAGTCCACAATCATCTCCTTAGTTTTGTTGACGTTGAGTGTGAGGTTATTTTCCTGACACCACACTCCAAGGGCCCTCACCTCCTCCCTGTAGGCCGTCTCGTCGTTGTTGGTAATCAAGCCTACCACTGTTGTGTCGTCCGCAAACTTGATGATTGAGTTGGAGGCGTGCGTGGCCACGCAGTCGTGGGTGAACAGGGAGTACAGGAGAGGGCTCAGAACGCACCCTTGTGGGGCCCCCGTGTTGAGGATCAGCGGGGAGGAGATGTTGTTGCCTACCCTCACCACCTGGGGCGGCCCGTCAGGAAGTCCAGTACCCAGTTGCACAGGGCGGGTCGAGACCCAGGGTCTCGAGCTTGATGACGAGCTTGGAGGGTACTATGGTGTTGAATGCCGAGCTGTAGTCGATGAACAGCATTCTCACATAGGTATTCCTCTTGTCCAGGTGGGTTAGGGCAGTGTGCAGTGTGGTTGAGATTGCATCGTCTGTGGACCTATTTGGGCGGTAAGCAAATTGGAGTGGGTCTAGGGTGTCAGGTAGGGTGGAGGTGATATGGTCCTTGACTAGTCTCTCAAAGCACTTCATGATGACGGAAGTGAGTGCTACGGGCGGTAGTCGTTTAGCTCAGTTACCTTAGCTTTCTTGGGAACAGGAACAATGGTGGCCCTCTTGAAGCATGTGGGAACAGCAGACTGGTATAGGGATTGATTGAATATGTCCGTAAACACACCGGCCAGCTGGTCTGCGCATGCTCGGAGGGCGCGGCTGGGGATGCCGTCTGGGCCTGCAGCCTTGCGAGGGTTAACACGTTTAAATGTCTTACTCACCTCGGCTGCAGTGAAGGAGAGACTGCATGTTTCCGTTGCAGGCCGTGTCAGTGGCACTGTATTGTCCTCAAAGCGGGCAAAAAAGTTATTTAGTCTGCCTGGGAGCAAGACATCCTGGTCCGTGACTGGGCTGGATTTCATCTTGTAGTCCGTGATTGACTGTAGACCCTGCCACATGCCTCTTGTGTCTGAGCCATTGAATTGAGATTCCACTTTGTCTCTGTACTGACGCTTAGCTTGTTTGATAGCCTGTTAGCTTGTTATAAGGTTATTTACTGAGGACTGGTTTGGAGGTGTTGCAGGGTTATTTACTGAGGACTGGTTTGGAGGTGTTGCAGGGTTATTTACTGAGGACTGGTTTGGAGGTGTTGCAAGGTTATTTACTGAGGACTGGTTTGGAGGTGTTGCAAGGTTATTTACTGAGGACTGGTTTGGAGGTGTTGCAGGGTTATTTACTGAGGACTGGTTTGGAGGTATTGCAGGGTTATTTACTGAGGACTGGTTTGGAGGTGTTGCAGGGTTTGTGGTGTTCTGCTCATTGTTGTTCCCTCATGAGATAGTGGTGTTTTATGTCTCTCTTAGTTCTCAGTACATTTAGCTATCTGCGGTGGAAATCAAAACCTCTCTCTCGCTTTTATTTTTTTTATCTCTCTTGCTCTCTCTCTCAAATATTAAATGTATCCCCCCCTCTACACTCGGTTCGCTCCCTATTCCCCCCTCTCTTTCTCTGCTAGGAGATATATGACAGACATCTCACACCCCAAAATTCATTTCTCCTCATTCTGCAAAGTCTGTCATATTGCTCTCTATTCCTCTGGTCTTTTTTCATTCTCTCTGTCAGCTTTGGGAATGCGGGTGCGTGACAATACAAAGACACTTGAAGGAACGTTTTATATCTGCATTGTCACAATAACTGAGTGATTTTTGGTAGGAGTCTGAGAGTGAGTGTTGGTAAAGATGTTAAGTGAGACTGTTCTCAACAGAGACATGCAGTTAATGCTGCATTTTGTCTTATATTCAAGAGAGAGTTTTGCCTGTAAGTGTTGAACTGAACTGTGTTAAGACTGATCTCTCTCTCTCTGTCTCTCTGTCTCTGTCTCTGTCTCTCTCTGTCTCTCTGTCTCTCTGTCTCTCTGTCTCTGTCTCTGTCTCTCTGTCTCTCTGTCTCTGTCTCTGTCTCTCTGTCTCTGTCTCTGTCTCTGTCTCTCTGTCTCTGTCTCTCTCTGTCTCTCTGTCTCTGTCTCTCTGTCTCTCTGTCTCTGTCTCTCTGTCTCTCTGTCTCTGTCTCTGTCTCTCTGTCTCTGTCTCTCTGTCTCTGTCTCTCTGTCTCTGTCTCTCTGTCTCTCTGTCTCTGTCTCTGTCTCTCTGTCTCTGTCTCTCTGTCTCTGTCTCTCTGTCTCTCTGTCTCTGTCTCTGTCTCTGTCTCTGTCTCTGTCTCTCTGTCTCTGTCTCTGTCTCTCTCTGTCTCTCTGTCTCTCTGTCTCTGTCTCTGTCTCTCTGTCTCTGTCTCTCTGTCTCTGTCTCTGTCTCTCTGTCTCTGTCTCTGTCTCTCTGTCTCTGTCTCTCTCTGTCTCTCTGTCTCTGTCTCTCTGTCTCTCTGTCTCTCTGTCTCTGTCTCTGTCTCTCTGTCTCTGTCTCTCTGTCTCTGTCTCTCTGTCTCTGTCTCTCTGTCTCTCTGTCTCTGTCTCTGTCTCTCTGTCTCTCTGTCTCTGTCTCTATGTCTCTGTCTCTGTCTCTCTGACTCTGTCTCTCTGTCTCTCTGTCTCTGTCTCTCTGTCTCTGTCTCTCTGTCTCTGTCTCTCTCTGTCTCTCTGTCTCTCTGTCTCTCTGTCTCTCTGTTTCTCTGTCTCTGTCTCTCTGTCTCTCTGTCTCTCCAGTATTTCTGCTGTCTGTTATTGATCTTTCTCATAGAGCTGGTGGCAGGAGTCCTGGCCTACGTGTATTACCAGAGGGTAAGTGACTACTTCTCCACCTTCATCTTTTATCCTCTTGTGTACCCATCCCCTCCCCCTATATTTGTTTTATTTTTAAATACTGATCTATTCATTGAGTCTGGAGTGCAGTTCTTGGATCTCCATTGCATTTGAGTGGCTATGTGTGTGCATGCTTACCTGGTGTGTGTATGATACCTGTGTAAAGACCATGTATCTGGAGCCCTGATCTCCAGACAAAGCTCAACCCTGAGCCCTGATCTCCAGACAGAACTCAACCCTGAGCCCTTATCTCCAGACAGAGCTCAACCCTGAGCCCTGATCTCCAGAAAGAGGTCAACCCTGAGCCCTGATCTCCAGACAGAGCTCAACTCTGAACCCTGATCACCAGAAAGACCTCAACCTTGAGCCCTGATCTCCAGACAGATCACAACACTGAGCCCTGATCTCCAGACAGATCTCAACCTTGAGCCCTGATCTCCAGACAGATCTCAACCCTGAGCCCTGATCTCCAGACAGAGCTCAACCCTGAGCCCTGATCACACAAGCAAGGCAACCCCACTTCACTCTCCTCTGCAACTCTAACTGAGGTGTTCACTCTCTCTCTCTCTCTCTCTCTCTCTCTCTCTCTCTCTCTCTCTCTCTCTCTCTCTCTCTCTCTCTCTCTCTCTCTCTCTCTCTCTCTCTCTCTCTCTCTCTCTCTCTCTCTCTCTCTCTCTAGCTCTCTCTCTCTCTCTCTCTCTCTCTAGCTCAGTGAGGAGCTGAAGCAGCACCTGAATGAGACCATGACAGAGAACTACGCCCAGCCAGGGAAAGAGGCCATCACCCTGGCCGTGGACAGACTACAGCAGGATGTAGGGACTCAATCTCCCATTAGCCTTTGCTTAGTTTTTCTTGAAGGGACAGGAGCACCAGTGGTAAAGCTGGTTGATACTAGTTATGGTACATAGTTGTTACACTCAACTGATAAAACTGCTGTAGGACACACACACATACACAATCATCCGTGTTCACCTTGAAGCATGTGAGGTTCTGTAATACGTAGTTATGACGACTTGGTTTACAAATGTGCCTCTTCATTATGTTGTTTGATTGATTTGAATTAGATGTGATGGTTTTCAGACATCAACTAAGTGTTGCTAATGATAAACGCAATTCCACTTTTCTTCTTCTGTTGGTCAGTTCAAGTGCTGTGGCAGCAACAACTCATTTGATTGGCTGCATAGTGTGTACATGACCTCGGCTGTGTCGGAGGGCAGGGTGGTCCCGGACAGCTGCTGTAAGACCATCACCTCCCTCTGTGGCCGCAGAGACCACCCCTCCAACATCTACAAGACTGAGGTGGGTGGGACCATTGGAAAATCATCATTCAACAGCAAATATGTGCCAAATGGGTTCCAGCAGACTTTAGGATGTCATAACTGGACTCTTCCACAGTAAAAATGTGTTATGTTGTCATTCTATGTCATAGCGATGACAGCAGAGCCCAGCACTCTCAGTGGAATGGAACGGTCCATCATGACATCTAACCATTTGTCATAGCGATGACAGCAGAGCCCAGCACTGTCAGTGGAATGGAACGGTCCATCATGACATCTAACCATTTGTCATAGCGATGACAGCAGAGCCCAGCACTGTCAGTGGAATGGAACGGTCCATCATGACATCTAACCATTTGTCATAGCGATGACAGCAGAGCCCAGCACTGTCAGTGGAATGGAACGGTCCATCATGACATCTAACCATTTGTCATAGCGATGACAGCAGAGCCCAGCACTGTCAGTGGAATGGAACGGTCCATCATGACATCTAACCATTTGTCATAGCGATGACAGCAGAGCCCAGCACTGTCAGTGGAATGGAACGGTCCATCATGACATCTAACCATTTGTCATAGCGATGACAGCAGAGCCCAGCACTGTCAGTGGAATGGAACGGTCCATCATGACATCTAACCATTTGTCATAGCGATGACAGCAGAGCCCAGCACTGTCAGTGGAATGGAACGGTCCATCATGACATCTAACCATTTGTCATAGCGATGACAGCAGAGCCCAGCACTGTCAGTGGAATGGAACGGTCCATCATGACATCTAACCATTTGTCATAGCGATGACAGCAGAGCCCAGCACTGTCAGTGGATTGGAACGGTCCATCATGACATCTAACCATTTGTTCATATTTAATGGATCAATACAATTCAAGTTGGATCTGAAAATATTCCTTCAAATAAATCTTTCAAAAAAAATGAATGGATCTCGACATGGAACAATTGATAAATATTTCAGGACCAGATGGTTGTATTGGGCATCAAATGATTTCTAATGTCTGAAATGGGGACAGACAGATGATATGTCCCTCAGAGCTCAACTGTCTCCTTTCTTATTCTGTCAATGAAACTGAAACAGTCAAATACTCTGGTTTGGAAAGTCACTTTAGCCAACAACTTTTCTCTACTTGACAGGCTTTCTTATCAGTAAGGGCTGAGAGCGTAAGAGCTCGGAGAATATTTCATACAATATTTCAGATGCTCCTTTTGCTTTTATCTGTGACAAGCAGGAGAAGTCTGTGCTTGTTTATTTCTTTCACACACTCACACACGTCTCGCTCCTTGGTACCCGCTATCATCATTCCACTTGTCAATGTCACTCCAGTTCAGAGGAGTGCAACTTTGATAAAATCTCTTTATAATTAAACAAAGTTTATATGGGTGGAACTGAAATATTTACAGTGCATTTAGGGAGTCAGCTGTGGTTGACAGCTCCCCACACACTCGGAAAACACTTGGGTTGAAAATGTGCTCGTCAATGTGTTTTCACTTGTCTAGGAAGCTGAGATGTTTCTGAAAATGTCCTCAGAACTGTGACTCACAACATGGTTTGAAACAACCTACTCGGTCAAAGCTCTTTGGTAAAACAGAATGACACTGGATGTACGGAGGTGACTGCACATGGACGTGCACTCCATCCAGCCATGGATTCCTCAATGCCCCCTCTACCCACATCTGTGTGTGTGGTGTGTGTGTGTGTGTGTGTGTGTGTGTGTGTGTGTGTGTGTGTGTGTGTGTGTGTGTGTGTGTGTGTGTGTGTGTGTGTGTGTGTGTGTGTGTGTGTGTGTGTGTGTGTGTGTGTGTGTGTGTGTGTGTGTGTGTGTGTGTGGTCAGAGAAGGAGCCTCCAGAGAGAGGCCTAATAAATCCCACTGTTCTCTCTACTTCTCTCAGGCTGCCTGTTAGCAGTTGATGTTACTCTTCAATAACACAGACCCCAAAGCAAATCAGGGGGAGATAAAATCATAGATGTTATGCTGAGAGGTAGATGTTCATTCTCCCCTGTCCTCAGTGATTCTCTCCACAGACAAAGAGACAGGATGTAGTTTATAACCCAACCCTAGCCTGGGGTTGACCAATTAGAATTCCTTGCAAATAAACTGGGCCACTGGCCAAATAACAAGTATCCTATTTCAGGCTCAATGTATAGACAAAATTCCTCCCATGTCTCTGACCCATTGATCATTCATTCCCTATTACAGAAAAACACTATTTCCATTCATCGTTAATTCCCTCTTGACCTTTAGTCCTCTGTGTTGTATATTACCTTAAAATATCTTTACACTGCCCAAGTCCTTTATCTTACTGTAGTTTGTTCTCTGCAGTGTAACTTTGTATCACACGCACACACAATTGCCGCAGCAATTTGGAGACAGACATAGAAAAGGCTGGAGAGGGTAGGGTTGATAAATATACTATGGTAAATGAAGAGCATAGCCCAATTTCAATTCTCCTTGTTCACACCCCTCAAGGATTTAAAAGCATTGGATTGATCCAAATATGATAGACACTGACTACACCAATCAGGTGTGTCTGTGTGTGTTCAGAATGTATATGTGTGCATCATGCGTGTTTGTGTGTGTGTGTGTGTGAGTGTGAAGTGATTTGACCCCTGACCTGTAACCTTTGCCCCACAGGGTGGCTGCATCACCAAGCTGGAGCAGTTCCTGGCTGACCACCTGCTGATCATCGGAGCTGTGGGGATAGGAGTAGCCTGTCTACAGGTCGGTCCCCTAACACTGGCCAGTGTTTTTATTAACAGGAAATGACCAGGCCTTATTATATTTCAGTACTGTGGTAGCACCTCACAACAGACACAAGCTATCACTATCAGACTATCACAAAGTATCATTTCGTTTTGGGGGGATTTGGGGTATCACCGATGTCGTGGATATCAATATAATGTAGTGATAATAGTGGCTATAATCTGCTACTGTGGATATTGGTAACCTTGCTGTTGAAATGTCTTCAATGCTAGCTAGTATCTAGATGGATAGGAGGGGAGATTGTGAACAGAAAGAGAGAGAGAAGGCGAGGTTAACCTTGCTTCTTCCTCTTAGTAGAGTAACGGGTTAAGAGGTGAGACGATTGCTTAAGAATTTTTTAAAATATTTTTTATATCAGTGTCAAAATATATCCACATGATAAAAGGCTTTCCACATTTTATTTTTTAAATAAACATCAATGTGGCCATAATCTTCCTATTACCTCAAAGATGCATCCAGTAACTCCTATTACCGGTCGGACAACCTTTTCAATGCACTCTACCTCCCTATATCCTCTCAGCTGTAATCTGATCCCATTCACATTCTGGGATTTAATTTGCTGCGGTCTCAGATGGACCAAGCTCGTAGCCTAATCCACTCACAGCCCCTGTCATCCCGTATACGGCTTCAAAATGGCAGACTTTGTCATTGATAAGCGCCTGAATTGGAACGAAGTGGCTGTACAGTAACATGCTATACCTGACTTCATAGCTCTGGGTCTCTGCTTCACAGCTCTGTATGGGTTTTGACTGACAGCCGTTAACTTGAGCACAGCCCGCGACAAGAAGATGCCCCATCCCTCCCGCTAATTGGGCTACGTTTGCATATTTGTTGTTGTCTGAGTGAGAGAAATGCTGTAAATCGAGAGGAGTCGACATGTTCGAAAGATGAGACGTTGAGGATTATAATAAATAATGCTTTGATGTCATACAAGCAAACCACACACCCGTGAGTCCTAATGTGCGCTTCACATTTCCATATTTGAAACCCATGTAGTTTACAGTATCGTAACGTTTCTGATCGATATAACCCTTCTCAGCAGTATCGGAAGAAAAGGTCCCGCCCCTCAGACCAATGTGTTTTGAAGAGGAAGTGAGGAGATAGGATGTAAAGAATCAAGGAAAGATACATTGAGATGGGGCCATGGACAGGAAACTGTATACCTTTCTTTCCCAGCATGCTTTGTAATAACTCTTGGATGGGGCGGCTGCTCTCCACCATCGATCTGCTCTCTGAAAATAATCTCCACAGGGACTGGACTCTCCATCCCCCAGCATGGAACGATCTCCTGAAAATCTCCTGAGAATGGTTTACTGTTCAGCCAATGCTGTTCATAGATTGGTGTTTTCGTCAAGCTTGGGATGTGATGCTCGGGTTGAGAGGTTTCTTATTGCAGTCCGGTGATGTTTAGTAGCCAACTCTCGTCATGCTATATCAGTCAGTTATATACAGCACACAATACGGCATCAACACATCTGGGACCAGGCTAGATGTTTTGCGGTCAGGAGCTGTGGTACCACTTCACTCTGTTAATAATTCCAGACTGTACCATTTCTTTGCTTATTTACAATATTATTGTCGTATTCTCCATAAATGATCTTTGTATGGCGAGAAAACAAGGCTTTGTTAATTCATTTAGATTTGATTTAACATTTTGATACAGCCTAACTGATAAAACTGCACCGTTTTGATTTGTACATTTTAATTCAAGTATAGTCTTGCACTTCACAATATATCGTCATTGTCAAATATCATGATATTAGATTTAATCATATATCGGCCCAACCCGAGCTTAGACCAAACCTGAACATACGGTACTGGCTCCCTCTTGGCTACTCCTTCCAACCAACCAGGGTTCCCACTCTTATCAGTGTTCCCATAGCTTTACAATTGGAATTCCACAGAGGAGTCATGTGATCTTGTCACCGTGGCGACTGTCGACATGGGAATTTGGGGTTCCTAAGAAAAACAAATGTTTTATTAGCCCCCTCTCTATTAGACAAAATATTCCCAAATAAAACGCTGACATTTTCCCACACACATATATGAAGCATAAGATAAGATAACTACTGTAGCTACGTCCTTAATATGTGTTAGTGATTCATTGACAAATCACCCATCTTGTCCCAAACTAATTTAGACCAGCTTTTGATCTAAATGGGCTCTTCTCTATTGGGCTTGAAGGTCTCTGTCTGATTGTATGTTAGTTGTATGTCAGTAATGTCAGTCTGTCAGTAATGTCAGTCTGTCAGTGATGTCCCTGTACTGTCTCTGTGTCAACTGTTCCTCTCTGTCTTTAATAACTGAAATAGTCATAGTCTGTGTCAACTGTTCCTCTCTGTCTTTAATAACTGAAATAGTCATAGTCTGTGTCAACTGTTGCTCTCTGTCTTTAATATCTGAAATAGTCATAGTCTGTGTCAACTGTTCCTCTCTGTCTTTAATAACTGAAATAGTCATAGTCTGTGTCAACTGTTCCTCTCTGTCTTTAATAACTGAAATAGTCATAGTCTGTGTCAACTGTTGCTCTCTGTCTTTAATATCTGAAATAGTCATAGTCTGTGTCAACTGTTCCTCTCTGTCTTTAATAACTGAAATAGTCATAGTCTGTGTCAACTGTTCCTCTCTGTCTTTAATAACTGAAATAGTCATAGTCTGTGTCAACTGTTCCTCTCTGTCTTTAATAACTGAAATAGTCATAGTCTCTGTGTCAACTGTTCCTCTCTGTCTTTAATAACTGAAATAGTAATAGTCTCTGTGTCAACTGTTCCTCTCTGTCTTTAATAACTGAAATAGTAATAGTCTATGTGTCAACTGTTCCTCTCTGTCTTTAATAACTGAAATAGTCATAGTCTCTGTGTCAACTGTTCCTCTCTGTCTTTAATAACTGAAATAGTCATAGTCCGTGTCAACTGTTCCTCTCTGTCTTTAATAACTGAAATAGTCATAGTATGTGTCAACTGTTCCTCTCTGTCTTTAATAACTGAAATAGTCATAGTCTGTGTCAACTGTTCCTCTCTGTCTTTAATAACTGAAATAGTCATAGTCTGTGTCAACTGTTCCTCTCTGTCTTTAATAACTGAAATAGTCATAGTCTCTGTGTCAACTGTTCCTCTCTGTCTTTAATAACTGAAATAGTCATAGTCTGTGTCAACTGTTCCTCTCTGTCTTTAATAACTGAAATAGTCATAGTCTGTGTCAACTGTTCCTCTCTGTCTTTAATAACTGAAATATTCATAGTCTGTGTCAACTGTTCCTCTCTGTCTTTAATAACTGAAATAGTCATAGTCTGTGTCAACTGTTCCTCTCTGTCTTTAATAACTGAAATAGTCATAGTCTGTGTCAACTGTTCCTCTCTGTCTTTAATATCTGAAATAGTCATAGTCTGTGTCAACTGTTCCTCTCTGTCTTTAGTAACTGAAATAGTCATAGTATGTGTCAAATGATCCTCTCTGTCTTTAATAACTGAAATAGTCATAGTCTCTGTGTCAACTGTTCCTCTCTGTCTTTAATAACTGAAATAGTAATAGTCTCTGTGTCAACTGTTCCTCTCTGTCTTTAATAACTGAAATAGTAATAGTCTCTGTGTCAACTGTTCATCTCTGTCTTTAATAACTGAAATAGTCATAGTCTCTGTGTCAACTGTTCCTCTCTGTCTTTAATAACTGAAATAGTCATAGTCTGTGTCAACTGTTCCTCTCTGTCTTTAATAACTGAAATAGTCATAGTCTGTGTCAACTGTTCCTCTCTGTCTTTAATAACTGAAATAGTCATAGTCTCTGTGTCAACTGTTCCTCTCTGTCTTTAATAACTGAAATAGTAATAGTCTCTGTGTCAACTGTTCCTCTCTGTCTTTAATAACTGAAATAGTAATAGTCTCTGTGTCAACTGTTCCTCTCTGTCTTTAATAACTGAAATAGTCATAGTCTGTGTCAACTGTTCCTCTCTGTCTTTAATAACTGAAATAGTCATCGTCTCTGTGTCAACTGTTCCTCTCTGTCTTTAATAACTGAAATAGTAATAGTCTCTGTGTCAACTGTTCCTCTCTGTCTTTAATAACTGAAATAGTAATAGTCTCTGTGTCAACTGTTCCTCTCTGTCTTTAATAACTGAAATAGTCATAGTCTCTGTGTCAACTGTTCCTCTCTGTCTTTAATAACTGAAATAGTCATCGTCTCTGTGTCAACTGTTCCTCTCTGTCTTTAATAACTGAAATAGTCATAGTCTCTGTACCTTTGTTCTTAGTTTGGTTGTAATTACGCTAATCAATTTAGTCTCTATCCTCTTTCAGTGTTCCCCTATACTTTGTCTAATATAGGTCACTAACCCCTCTGTGTGTCTATGTGTGTGTATCTCTATGTATGTCTGTATGTATGCATGTGTGTGTTTACGTTTGTGTCTATGTATGTCTGTATGTGTGTGTATTTCTTTGTGTGTGTGTGTGCGTATGTCTGTGTGTGTTTGTGACCTCTATAGCTGGCCGGGGGCCATGTTGACGGCCTGCTTTATCTATCTGCTGTATAAAGAAGAGGAGGAGGACTTCTCTGCCGTGTGATTGGCTAAGCCTCTGTCTGGTCACACTCAGTGGGGACGGGACAAGGTTGGAGGGCATTGTGGGAAATGTGTTCTGTGTGTGTCTATGTGTTCATTTTTTTGATTGTGTCTTTTGTGTAGATATGTGTTGTCTGCATGTTTGTGTGTTTGCGCACTCGTGCGTGTGTGTGTGTGTGCGAGTGTGTGCATGCGGGTGTCTGTGTGTGCGCGCGTGCGCGTGTGTGTCTCTGTTTGTATGTGAGTGTGTGTGTGAAGAAGACAAAGAGACAGTTGATCACAGATCATGCATGCTATATTGCTGGCCTATGCTTTATTCTCGGTACCGCCGAGCAACGCCCACCCCAATAGGGACACCATGCTGACCGATACATGCATGTTGACCTTTGACCTTTGCATGGCTGAAAGGGCTTGACAACATTATCCACAATCCAAGGACAAACAAACAGTTCACTGAAGTGCTCCCACAGACTAGACTATGAGATTAATGCCCACAAATAAACGCGAATGACAGCTGTGCTGGACCAGATTTGAAAGAAACCCTTACAATACATTTCTCATCATCTGAAATTGGGTAATAATAAGAAAAGAGGACACTGCTAAATGTAATCTTCATGATTTCTTTCTTCATAGTTTCTTATGATTGCAGCACATTTGATAACTTATTTCTTGTCAGTGTCTTCACCTGCCACATGGAAACTACTTTCTATATATTCCTTGTCATTCCAAATGCTAAACTAACGAGCAGAAAGGAAGTTTAGCACATTCTGTCCTCCATCCTCTGTCTCCTTCTCCTTGCTTCTGTCTCTTCATCCTTCCTTGCTTCCTCCCTCCCCCTGGCTGCTCCTACCTCCTTCTCCTTCCTCCGTTTCCTCCTTGATCCCCTGTCTCCTTGTCCCTCCTCCTCCTCCTCCGTCTCTTCCTTCTCCAGCTCCCTCCATCTCTCTGTGAGTTGTGAGTTTCATTCTCTACCTCCTCACTCTGTCATCTGAATTCTTAGTGGTGCTGGCAGGGTTAGAGGCATCATAAAACCGCCCTGAGTGCCGAGCCGCCAAGGCCTTCTTTGACGAATCTCCTCCCCATGTTGTGACCCCGGTCGATAATACCCTCAGACAGGAGAAGACTTGCAGGAGGGCCGTTGATTGAATCTCAGCCCTCCTCTGTTTGTCGTTTGTCATCTGTCACACACACACACACACACACACACACACACACACACACACACACACACACACACACACACACACACACACACACACACACACACACACACACACACACACACACACACACACACACACACACACACGTCCAGCGAATGTGCCTCATCTAAGTCCTAACCTCTCAGCCTTTTCCCTGTGTATTACTGTAACTCTGCTGTTGTCTCACAGATCAATGAGACCTTTCATATCCCCTATCCCTTAATAGTGATGACGTGGGATGATCTTGTTAGAAATAAGGACAGTTTAATGCTTTTGGCAGAGTGAAAGCACAAGTGTGTGTGTGTGTGTTGCTATGTTGTGTGCGTCAAGGTCTGTTGTATCCTTCCATTTCTTCTCTACCTTAATCTCATCTTATTGATGTCGGCTCCTTCATCCAAACAAGCGCCAACTGAAGCTCTCTGACCGTCCTGCCGTTAGCTGAACATGACTTATTGTTCTCAGATCAACCAAAGTACCTACACAGGTCTGTCGTATCCCAGCATCACTTCACTTCTTTCTTTTTCCTACACACAAAGTATTCATAGGATCTTAAAGCAGTCCAACTCACAAGTGGAGCTTTGTGCTTTATAGAATGTACTTTATAGAATACTTAAGGAGAAGAAACATCAAGTGGAGCTTTGTGCTTTATAGAATGTACTTTATAGAATACTTAAGGAGAAGAAACATCAAGTGGGAGAATTGGGAGTGCACTAGGCAAAATGTTTTGCATCACAAACCTCCAAAATGCCACACTCCTTGTGTCCATAGACTCCTTTCTAAGTATGTACATATGTTACATTCATAATTTGTTAGATCTTATTATTTTAAATGCCTCACAGAAAATGACAAAAACATCATAAAACATTATTCACTTTGTAAAACATCAATTTAATTGTACCCAATATTTTCCTCAGTTTACTCATGTGATTTTTAGTAGATTAATTATTAATGGATTATAACACTACATTATGGTTTTGAGAACATTGGCAGGGCTTCAGAGAAAAATGTCCTTTGAAAAATGGAAGTTGCTAAATGAATGTTTGTTCACAGATTATCTCTCTCCAACAACAGTCATAGTGGGAGCTTTATAACATTCACCACAGGCCCAATTACACAACTGCTGCTGGCTGCTCGGCACTCCTGTTCCCATAGTAACCACACACTTCCTCACCCCTAACCCACTCTCCTCATGCTATCCCACTATGCTACCATGACGACTCACCTTTTCCCTTGATTGACCTTCACAGTAATTGTGTGTGTTTCAGATCTGTGGGATGGTGTTCACATGCTGCTTACACAGAAGGATTAAGTTGGATCCTTACTGAACCCTACCGTCAAGCCCCCCCAACACCATCCTGCCTTATGGGCCAGGGAGCAACGATGCCTGCTGAACACTCACCCTTGACCTCTAACCCCTCCTAACCTCTGAACCTTATGATCCAACCCTGCCTGGACCTTCCTGGATCCTTCTGCACCTCTCCTTTAGCATGGATGCATGCACAGCCCCCCCCCCCCTCTCTCAAAGACAAGGCCAATGAAGAAGAGATGATTTGGTATTATGGTATTGTTCTTTTCTGTAGTAAACCTACTGCTGTTTATTTAAGGTAGTTTTTACTGTATGTTGTCAATACAGTCAAATCCTTACTGTAGATTTCACAACATTCCACACAACTGGAAGGCAACCCGAAGTGGTTGTGACTGAGAATCAAGTGTACTGTACACACTCTCATGGTGTTGCTGCTTACGAAGGGTTATTCAGTTAGTGCTATATCCAGTGTGTCACGGATGTGGCCCACAACGTGCCTCTGTCATTGTTTTATCATGTATTCTTTGATAGCAATGTTACACCAATTGAATGGTTCACCACAAAGGGAATCCCATGGTCATCGATGTTTGATCTACGTCACAAAGAAAACAATCATGAGTTGATTGATATCCACAGAATAATCAAGCAGATTTGGGGAAAACCTGTACTTGATATGAATGAAAATAGCACTAAACGCTGCTAATAGTAACTGTAACGGTTTTCTAG
Organism: Oncorhynchus gorbuscha; assembly: GCF_021184085.1. Taxonomy (NCBI): domain Eukaryota; kingdom Metazoa; phylum Chordata; class Actinopteri; order Salmoniformes; family Salmonidae; genus Oncorhynchus; species Oncorhynchus gorbuscha. Next base: position 123,684 of record NW_025746308.1, read on the forward strand.
GTGTGGTGAAGGAGAGTCGGACCAAAACGCAGCGTGTAGATTGCGATCCATGTTTAATGAACAAAAAAAACGTAACACGAATCTAAAACACAAACACTACAAAACAAAGAACGTAACGAAAACCGAAACAGCCTATACTAGTGAAAACTAACATAGACAGGAACAAGGACACTAAGGACAATCACCCACGACAAACTCAAAGAATATGGCTGCCTAAATATGGTTCCCAATCAGAGACAACGATAAACACCTGCCTCTGATTGAGAACCACTCCAGACAGCCATAGACTTTGCTAGATCACCCCACTAGCTACAATCCCAATATATACACACCAAAACCCCAAGACAGAACACACCACAATACAAAAACCCCATGCCACACCCTGGCCTGACCCAATACATGAAGATAAACACAAAATGCTTCGACCAGGGCGTGACAGTAACGTTGCAGCATTTCTGTATGTGTTGCCTCTGTAGTTTGACTAACAAATCTGGTCCTGTGTTGTATGCTATGCTAAAGGTGTTGATGTCAACGAAATCGCCTTTCTTGCAGTACCATATAAACCTACCACTCATCTTTCAATACCAGGACCAATTGACTTGTTTTACGACCACTTTTATTATGCTGGAGAAACATGTTGTCATTTACCACTGATACAGGGTCAGATCTTTCTCTGTCACGCTACTGGTTAAGATTAGGATTCAGGGGTTATGGTTGACTCCTCTCCTCTGGTGTGGGTTAGTATCCCCATCCAGTGGTAGATATTGGTATATACTCCTGTGCAGTGCTCCTGTAGTATTCTGTGTAAGGTTGCAACATTTGGAGAACTTTCAATAAATTCCCTGGTTTCCAGAAATCCTGTTTGGGGGATTCCAGATTGTCTGCTTATTCCTCCAGATTCCAGGATTCCTCCAACCGAGATTTCAGGAAAACCAGGGAATATCTTGAACGTTGGCAAAATTTTGCAACTCTATTTCTGTCTGATCGGTTGTGGAGCAGCCAGGCAGCCTTGCATCGACTACTGCTTCTAAAGACTAACTACATTCCTCTGAAGGCAGGAGATATATTTACATTTTATTGTTTACTACGACTTAGAAAATGTCTGACACGTTTCCACAAGAGAGCTTTCAGTGGCTTGACTATTGTCAAGGACACATTCAAATAGTATCGGTTGCCCATTACCAAGATAGGACATGGGTCTTTGTTGTTTAGGAGTGCTGGTAAGTCAGCTGACCAATTCCAGTTGATACAATGACAACAATCCTTTGTCAAAGTTGTATGGATGTTTAGCTGTTTTCCAAGAGATGAAGACACGTATACAGATGGTATTTTCTCTATTCCTCCTAGTGACCAACAGAGAGCTGTTCTTGTTATTCATGTATTTTTCTAATCGAAATGGGTCAAAATATGATATAACATTATAGCAAGTATAATATAAAATATATAATAAAACATATATGATCTGGGCTCTTTCTATACTGTAGACTGTAGTAATCAAAGTATGCCTTTGTCTGTTTAACAACAATGTCATAATAGCTTTTGAATTGATGTTGATGGTAGTCTTTAACCGGATAAACTTGATTTGTGTTTCCTACATCATTCAGTGGTTTGGTATTATTATTCCCTGCCGTTGTCTTTGCATCAAGGTCTTGAATGTTTTGTTACAGTATATGACTATTGCTACTTTAAGACATCATAAAATGTTGATATTTATACTCTGAGATATGAAGAAGGTTACACGTGCACAGACCATGTTTGAAAGAAGTGCATATGGATGGACACATTCATCTTCAGCGACATGTAGTCTATCTTTTAAGAGTGTTGCAGAGTAAACTAATCTGTCAATGTGCCCTTGAACAAGAAACTTTACCCCAATTACTCCTGTAAGTCTCTCTGGATAAGAGCGTCTGCTAAATGACTCAAATGGAAGTGTTTGTCAAAGCTGATGTGACAATGGTATTGGGATGCAGTGTATGACTAATATGATGATATAAATGGTTTCTAAACCTTACTCAATAAATAGAATACTATATTACTGAATATATTACTGTTTATAAGATTATTTATTAATGTTGTGGAAGATTGTGGTTGGGTTGAATCATCTAGTTGTGGTGGATATATTGTATGTTATGGTGATATGTTGTCACTAGGTGGAGACAAAGTTGTGCCCCTGACAAGCATTTGAAGGTAATCATCCCAGGATGTTTTGTCTTCCTCAGTTCCTGTATGGATTTATCAGTTAGTTAGAAAATGTTCATGTTTATTACCACTTCTGTTCACAGGTTATTTTTCACAGGACAAAAGTACATCCTTCAAATCCAAACTTAAAAGCCATGATCATTGTTATATATATTATATTCACCTATTCTCCTAACCTCGTACAACCATAGCTCAGAGGTAATCAGTCTGGTAATACAAGGCTACTATTCTCCTAACCTTGTACAACCATAGCTCAGAGGTAATCAGTCTGGTAATACAAGGCTACTATTCTCCTAACCCTGTACAACCATAGCTCAGAGGTAATCAGTCTGGTAATACAAGGCTACTATTCTCCTAACCTTGTACAACCATAGCTCAGAGGTAATCAGTTTGGTAATACAAGGCTACTATTCTCCTAACCCTGTACAACCATAGCTCAGAGGTAATCAGTCTGGTAATACAAGGCTACTATTCTCCTAACCTCGTACAACCATAGCTCAGAGGTAATCAGTTTGGTAATACAAGGCTACTATTCTCCTAACCCTGTACAACCATAGCTCAGAGGTAATCAGTCTGGTAATACAAGGCTACTATTCTCCTAACCTCGTACAACCATAGCTCAGAGGTAATCAGTCTGGTAATACAAGGCTACGATTCTCCATCAATCTGACAGTATTGATGCTTCACTATGCTTGCTGACTGTATTTGCACTTATGCCAACTAAATACCCTCAACTCAATACACCGTTATGTATACATACAAGAGTGCTGTGGCCATAGCAGGATTCATCTGTAGGTTAATGGTATTACCATATGACTGTGGATGTGTCCCAATATTCTTTAATAGCTCCCTTGCCTCATTTGGTTTCTTTCACAACCACTGATCTGACATGACATGTTAAATGAGTGCATTGTAACGCAGTGTGATCCAATGCTTTAATATCTCAGTAAGGGAAGGACGCAAGGAGAGGAAGACATTTTAGAGTGTTGGGAGACAGTCCAAGACATCAGTCGGTTAGGGAAGGAGATGAGGAGGGGGAGCCAGTTTAGAGTGTTGGGAGACAGTCCAAGACATCAGTCGGTTAGGGAAGGAGATGAGGAGGGGGAGCCAGTTTAGAGTGTTGGGAGACAGTCCAAGACATCAGTCGGTTAGGGAAGGAGATGAGGAGGTGGAGCCAGTTTAGAGTGTTGGGAGACAGTCCAAGACATCAGTCGGTTAGGGAAGGAGATGAGGAGGTGGAGCCAGTTTAGAGTGTTGGGAGACAGTCCAAGACATCAGTCGGTTAGGGAAGGAGATGAGGAGGTGGAGCCAGTTTAGAGTGTTGGGAGACAGTCCAAGACATCAGTCGGTTAGGGAAGGAGATGAGGAGGGGGAGCCAGTTTAGAGTGTTGGGAGAGTCCAAGACATCAGTCGGTTAGGGAAGGAGATGAGGAGGGGGAGCCAGTTTAGAGTGTTGGGACATAGTCCAAGACATGGGGCCGGGGGAGTCTGTCAGTCTGTCAGTACTTCCATCTCCATCAGCAAACAGAGGATGGCTCCTATTTCCACAGCATGTCACACACACCCTGGAGAGAGGGTGTACATGCATGCATACACACCTACTGTAAACACATAAACACACACACACTGATAGAGCTTACAAACACACAGACACACCCACATGAAAAAAACATTCAGTTTTACTATACAGTATTTACTATAGAATAATACAGAATACTACAGTTTACTAAAGAATAACACATGATTTACTATATAATTTTGTAGTATACTATAGTAAATACTACAGTATACTACAGACCTCAAAAACACTACAGTAAATATTACAGGAATGTCCACAAAACACTACAGTAAATACTGTAGTAAAGTCTGCAGAAACAGTGAAGTGAATCCTACAGTAAAGTCTGCAAAAACTACTGTAAATACTATAGTATTTAGCCGTAGTATACTATAGTATATTTTAATGTGGACACACACATACTGTACACACACACACACACACACACACACACACACACACACACACACACACACACACACACACACACACACACACACACACACACACACACACACACACACACACACACACACACACACACACACACACACACACACAGCGTGCTTTACACACACATTGCTGGGGCCGACATATGGGGGTGAATTGGAAGCAGCTGGAGATACACTCCTCCCATAGTGGACTCTGCACAACATCCACATCATTCAGACACACCCACTCCCATATCTCACCCTCTGACAGCCAGGGGTGGACGTTTCTTTCTCTCCCATATCTCACCCTCTGACAGCCAGGGTATGGACGATGCAGAGGAGATATCCAGCAGTCAGCTACTAACACACACTCTCTCCATCTCTACATACCATATTGTACACACACATACACTCACTCGCAGGCGTATGCACACACACAGACACACATACACTTCTGGTCTGGATATCTTTTTACATTGATAATATGCTGCTTGAATAGGAGTCATTTTTTATAAATGACCCATATTGATTCCTATGCCATGTGGAACTCAGTGTATGATGATGTCATTGTGACATATATCTGATGTCAGAAATGGGTTTTGTCCTCAACACATATAATATATCATGGCACTTTACAACACAACCATTGTCCGAGCAGTAGGCCTACACCTGCACTCAATATGTGTGAAAATGCTGGGAGGCTTAGCTATGAATAAATACGGTTGATGTACAGTACAAGGAAGTGCCGTAGGCCCTGTGTAAACTGATGCATGTGTGTAAATGCAACTCCTCCTCACCTGCCTGTGGAGTCATGAGACTGAAAGTGGTCTGGGTCTGTACTGGGTTTAGACTAGGCCTGGACCAGATCTGACCTTTCTGTGTGGATTGGGTCCAGATAAGACTTGGAATGGATTTGGACTAGGTCCAGACTTGGTCTAGACTTGATCTGGTTTGTCTGTCTAAACATGGCCTGGACTAGATCGGGACCAGAGATCTAGAATGAGATTCTATGGTCTAGACTTGGTCTGGAAAGATTTGGACTGTTTTAGTTTTGACTTGGTCTACTTTGTCTAGACTAGATCTGGACTGGGTCTATACAAGGACATGGTCTGGGGTCTGGACTAGTCTGGACTAGACCTATTCTAGACTGCCTGTTACCTGGGGTCTGGACTAGTATGGACTAGACCTATTCTAGACTGCCTGTTACCTGGGGTCTGGACTAGACCTATTCTAGACTGCCTGTTACCTGGGGTCTGGACTAGACCTATTCTAGACTGCCTGTTACCTGGGGTCTGGACTAGACCTATTCTAGACTGCCTGTTACCTGGGGTCTAGGACTAGACCTATTCTAGACTGCCTGTTACCTGGGGTCTGGACTAGACCTATTCTAGACTGCCTGTTACCTGGGGTCTAGGACTAGACCTATTCTAGACTGCCTGTTACCTGGGGTCTAGGACTAGACCTATTCTAGACTGCCTGTTACCTGGGGTCTAGGACTAGACCTATTCTAGACTGCCTGTTACCTGGGGTCTAGGACTAGACCTATTCTAGACTGCCTGTTACCTGGGGTCTAGGACTAGACCTATTCTAGACTGCCTGTTACCTGGGGTCTAGGACTAGACCTATTCTAGACTGCCTGTTACCTGGGGTCTAGGACTAGACCTATTCTAGACTGCCTGTTACCTGGGGTCTGGACTAGACCTATTCTAGACTGCCTGTTACCTGGGGTCTAGGACTAGACCTATTCTAGACTGCCTGTTACCTGGGGTCTAGGACTAGACCTATTCTAGACTGCCTGTTACCTGGGGTCTAGGACTAGACCTATTCTAGACTGCCTGTTACCTGGGGTCTACGACTAGACCTATTCTAGACTGCCTGTTACCTGGGGTCTAGGACTAGACCTATTCTAGACTGCCTGTTACCTGGGGTCTAGGACTAGACCTATTCTAGACTGCCTGTTACCTGGGGTCTAGGACTAGACCTATTCTAGACTGCCTGTTACCTGGGGTCTAGGACTAGACCTATTCTAGACTGCCTGTTACCTGGGGTCTGGACTAGTCTGGACCTTCTCCCAGTGGTCCTCAGTCAGACCTCAGAGCTGCTGAATGGGGCTCCTGTGGGGTTATACTACAAAGCATCAATGAGTTATCCAACTAACTTTAATCAACAACCAGAAATAACCACACATGTTCTGGTTCATTAGAATGCTAAACTTGATATGTGTTTTTGGTTGCTGGATAAAATAAATCATGCTAATTTCAAGCTTATTTTTCAAAAGAAATAAAAAAGTTATTTGAAAATATTTAGCCAAGTTGGCTGTCTAGCTCCTTGACCCTGCTATGTAGTATACCCCTCTGGGCTACTTGTGGGAATGAATGCATTATATTAGCTGCGGCAGTAAATGTGTCGGACAGATTCCTCCAGGGATCAAGGGGGATAACCAAAGCACCGGCAGGCAGGTGCATGAGGCCAGAGAGCCAGCATAAATCCAACATAATATCGCTGTCAGCATACGGCCATGTGTTGTCAGCGTCACAGAACCAAAAACACAGAGAGATGCCAGATGTGCTGGTTGGAGTGGATGGAAGCTGCCTGTAACCACTGATCTGAGGTCAGATATATTTGATTGGTATTATGGTTGAGTTTAGGCTCGGAGATGGGGTAATCTGATCCGATCTGTGGTTAGCATGTGACCTCTTATCTTAGATAGAGTTCACATTGTGTTAGCTTCCCATTTCATTAAATATATCACTTAGCCTGAGAATGAAGGCTATGTGAGGTTTACATCTTGGCCATGAAATTGAATTAAGATGTAGAAACACATGACAAATGCATGAACTAATTTCCTGAACAGAGATGTATTCCATTAAGTTAGTTTAAAGGGGGGATGTTGTTTCCCAGTCTAGGTTGTCTAGGAACAAGAGTTCTTTTATTTTGAAATATCAGAGTTCTGCAACATTTATTTTGACTCAGCAGCGGAGTGATAGAGTGGACTGGGTCAATGAGGTCACATTAGGGGTTAACACATCTATTAATGTGTACTGCCTTAGTATTTTACCATAACAATGGTATTGTAACGGTTTTCATGTGGTGAAGAGAGTCGGACCAAACTGCAGCATGTAGATTGCGATCCAAGAATATGGCTGCCTAAATATGGTTCCCAATCAGAGACAACGATAAACAGAGGAGGATGAGGAGTTGGGGGAATTAGAATGGGGAGTTGGGGGAATGAGGAGTTGGGGGAATGGGATGGGAGTTGGGGGAATGGGATGGGAGTTGGGGGAATGGGATGGGGAGTTGGGGGAATGAGGAGTTGGGGGAATGGGATGGGGAGTTGGGGGAATGAGGAGTTGGGGGAATGGGATGGGGAGTTGGGGGAATGGGATGGGGAGTTGGGGGAATGGGATGGGGAGTTGGGGGAATGAGGAGTTGGGGGAATGGGATGGGGAGTTGGGGGAATGAGGAGTTGGGGGAATGGGATGGGAGTTGGGGAAATGGGATGCAGAGTTGGGGGAATGAGGAGTTGGGGTAATGGGATGGGGAGTTGGGGGAATGGGATGCAGAGTTGGGGGAATGGGATGGGGAGTTGGGGGAATGGGATGGGAGTTGGGGGAATGGGATGCAGAGTTGGGGGAATGGGATGGGGAGTTGGGGGAATGGGATGGGGAGTTGGGGGAATGGGATGGGGAGTTGGGGGAATGGGATGGGGAGTTGGGGGAACGGGATGGGGAGTTGGGGGAACGGGATGGGGAGTTGGGGGAATGGGATGGGGAGTTGGGGGGAACGGGATGGGGAGTTGGGGGAATGGGATTGGGAGTTGGGGGAATGGGATGGGGAGTTGGGGGAATGAGGAGTTGGGGGAATGGGATGGGGAGTTGGGGGAATGGGATGGGGAGTTGGGGGAATGGGATGGGGAGTTGGGGGAATGGGATGGGGAGTTGGGGGAATGGGATGGGGAGTTGGGGGAATGTGATGGGGAGTTGGGGGAATGGGATGCAGAGTTGGGGGAATGAGGGAGTTGGGGGAATGAGGAGTTGGGGGAATGGGATGCAGAGTTGGGGGAATGGGATGCAGAGTTGGGGGAATGAGGAGTTGGGGGAATGGGATGGGGAGTTGGGGGGAATGGGATGGGGAGTTGGGATGGGGAACGGGATGGGGAGTTGGGGGAATGGGATGGGGAGTTGGGGGGGAATGGGATGGGGAGTTGGGGGAACGGGATGGG
>NW_025746309.1:0-80000 GCF_021184085.1 Oncorhynchus gorbuscha
CCTACATAGTCCACTACTTTTTAGCCAGAAGTTTTATGGGTAGCTGTCAAATGTAGTTTACCATATATGGAATAGGGTTCTATTTGGGAGGTATCCTAGGTTACAACATTTACAGTGGCAATTTGCACCCTAGCCCCTACATAGTAGCCAGAAGCCTTATGGGTAGCTGTCATTTCAGTATCCTAGGTTACAACCTGGTAATTTGGGTAGCTGTCAAAAGTAGTTTACCATATATGGAATAGGGTTCTATTTGGGAGGTATCCTAGGTTACAACATTTACAGTGGAATTTGCCGTCTCTGCCTGCCGGACAGGTTAATAGAGAAGAGACATGATTTACTCTCAGCGTTTAGTTTGGAGGAGCATCTGGGATATACACACACGGATACTACACACACACACACACACACACACACACACACACACACACACACACACACACACACACACACACACACACACACACACACACACACACACACACACACACACACGTAATGTATGCACACACACAAACAAACACACACATAATGTGCACACACACACACACACACACACACACACACACACACACACACACACACACACACACACACACGTAATGTATGCACACACACACACACACACTAAACAAACAACACATAATGTATGCACACACACACACACACACACACACACACACACACACACACACACACACACACACACACACACACACACACACACACACACACACACACACACACACACACACACACACACACACACACACACACACACACACACATAAGAAACAAACACACACACACACACACACCAAACAAAACACACACATAATGTATGCGCACACACACATTACACACACACACACACCAAACAAACAGACACACACCCAACAAACACGCACACCAAACACACACATAATGTATGCACACACACACACGCACACACACCCATTACTTAGGCACGCGAGTGAAGGGCAGAATACATTTCCTCTGTTAGTGTTGCGCTGCAGAGAATCCTGAGAAGGTGTCACTACGACATGTAGATTAGTTTACTCTAAAGAGCCTCGCTGGTTTCCTGCAGTATCTTAAACAACAAAGTAGGTGGAGAGAAATCTCTTCTGACAGCCAAACAACACCTGGAGCAGTATCTAGCAACAACACCTGGAGCAGTATCCTAGCAACAACACCTGGAGTAGTATCCTAGCAACAACACCTGGAGTAGTATCCTAGCAACAACACCTGGAGCAGTATCCTAGCAACAACACCTGGGGCAGTATCCTAGCAACAACACCTGGAGCAGTATCCTAGCAACAACACCTGGAGCAGTATCCTAGTAACAACACCTGGAGCAGTATCCCAACAGACCTACAGGTAGCCAATCATCTCTTCTGACAGCCACATGGCTAGCAACAACACCTGAGCAGTATCCTAGCAACAACACCTGAGCAGTATCCCAGGTAACCAGACCTACAGTCAGCCAATCATCTCTTCTGACAGCCACATTGCTAGCAACAACACCTGGAGCAGTATCCTAGCAACAGCACCTGAGCAGTATCCCAGGTAGCCAATCATCTCTTCTGACTTCTGCTATACAGTAGAGGCTATATACAGTAGAGAGGTTATATAGAGCTATATACAGTACAGAGGCTATATACAGTATAGAGGCTATATACAGTACAGAGGTTATATACAGTAGAGGTTAGGTTATATAGAGTAGAGAGGCTATATACAGTACAGAGGTTATATACAGTAGAGGCTATATACAGTAGAGAGGTTATATAGAATAGAGAGGCTATATACAGTATAGAGGCTATATACAGTACAGAGGTTATATACAGTAGAGAGGTTATATATAGTAGAGAGGTTATATACAGTAGAGAGGCTATATACAGTAAATCAAATCAAATCAAATGTATTTATATAGCCCTTCGTACATCAGCTGATATCTCAAAGTGCTGTACAGAAACCCAGCCTAAAACCCCAAACAGCAAACAGTGCAGCTGTGGAAGCACGGTGGCTAGGAAAACTCCCTAGAAAGGCCCAAACCTAGGAAGAAACCTAGAGAGGAACCAGGCTATGTGGGGTGGCCAGTCCTCTTCTGGCTGTGCCGGGTGGAGATTATAACAGAACATGGCCAAGATGTTCAAATGTTCATAAATGACCAGCATGGTCGTATAATAATAAGGCAGAACAGTTGAAACTGGAGCAGCAGCATGGCCAGGTGGACTGGGGACAGCAAGGAGTCATCATGTCAGGTAGTCCTGGGGCATGGTCCTAGGGCTCAGGTCAGTTGAAACTGGAGCAGCAGCATGGCCAGGTGGACTGGGGACAGCAAGGAGTCATCATGTCAGGTAGTCCTGGGGCATGGTCCTAGGGCTCAGGTCAGTTGAAACTGGAGCAGCAGCACGGCCAGGTGGACTGGGGACAGCAAGGAGTCATCATGTCAGGTAGTCGTGGGGCATGGTCCTAGGGCTCAGGTCCTCCGAGAGAGAGAAAGAAAGAGAGAAGGAGAGAATTAGAGAACGCACACTTAGATTCACACAGGACACCGAATAGGACAGGAGAAGTACTCCAGATATAACAAACTGACCCTAGCCCCCCGACACATAAATTACTGCAGCATAAATACTGGAGGCTGAGACAGGAGGGGTCAGGAGACACTAGAGATGTTATATACAGTAGAGAGGCTATATACAGTAGAGAGGATATATACAGTAGAGGGGTTATATACAATAGAGAGGTTATATACAGTAGAGAGGTCATATACAGTAGAGAGGCTATATACAGTAGACGGACTATATACAGTAGAGAGGTTATATACAGTAGAGAGGCTATATACAGTAGAGGGGCTATATAGAGTAGAGGGGCTACATACAGTAGAGAGGCTATATACAGTAGAGAGGCTATATACAGTAGAGAGGCTATATACAGTAGTGAGGCTATATACAGTAGAGAGGCTATATACAGTAGAGAGGCTATATACAGACATCGGTTAGTTAGGCTAATTGAGCTAGTATGTACATGTAGATATGGTTAAAGTGACTATGCATATATGATAAACAGAGAGTAGCAGTAGCGTAAAAGTGGGATAGCACCTAAAGGACTCTCAAACCATGAGCACACAGCCTGGTAAACAGTCTGGCCCTGCGGCCTTGTGAATGTTGACCTGTTTAAAGGTCTTACTCACGTCGGCAACGGAGAGCGTGATCACACGGTCGTCCGGAACAGCCGATGCTCTCATGCATGCCTCAGTGTTGCTTGCCTCGAAGTGAGCATAGAAGTGATTTAGCTCGTCTGGTAGGCTCGTGTCACTGGGCAGCTCGCGGCTGTGCTTTCCTTTGTAGTCTGTAATAGTTTGCAAGCCCTGCCACACCCGACGAGCGTCGGAGCCGGTGTAGTAGGATTCACTTTGACTGTTTGATGGTTCGTCTGAGGGCATAGCGGGATTTCTTATAAGCTTCCGGGTTAGAGTCCCGCACCTTGAAAGCGGCGTCTCTACCCTTTAGCTCAGTGTGGATGTTGCCTGTAATCCATGGCTTCTGGTTGGGGTATGTACGTACAGTCACTGTGGGCACGACGTCCTCGATGCACTTATTGATAAAGCCAGTGACAGATGTGATGTACTCCTCAACGCCATCGGAAGAATCCCGGAACATGTTCCAGTCTGTGCTAGCAAAACAGTCCTGTAATTTAGCATCTGCGTCATCTGACCACTTTTTTATAGACCGAATCACTGGTACTTCCTGCTTTAATTTTTGCTTGTACAATGGAATCAGGAGTATAGATTTACCAAATGGAGCGCTTTTATGTGTCCCTGTGTGTGGAGTACAGGTGATTTAGAATAGTTTTCCCTTGGTAGCGCATTTAACATGTGGATAAAAATGAGGTAAACCTGATTGAAGTTTCCCTGCATTAAAATCCCCGGCCACTAGGAGCGCCACCTCTGGGTGAGTGGTTTCCTGTTTGCTTATTTCCTTATACAGCTGGCTGAGGCGGTCTTAGTGCATCCATCTGTGGTGGTAAATCAACAGCCACTAAAAGTATAGATGAAAAGTCTCGGTGTATCCTGTTTCCATTGATCATCCTTGAGATGTTTCTACAACTTGATTGGAGTCCACCTGTGGTAAATTCAATTGATTGGACATGATTTGGAAAGTCACACACCTGTCTATATAAGGTCCCACAGTTGACAGTGCATGTCAGAGCAAAACCAAGCCGTGAGGTTGATGGAATTATCCGTAGTGTTCTGAGACAGGCTTGTGTTGAGGCACAGATCCAGGCAAGGGTACCAAAAAATATCCAGTGCATCGAAGGTCTCCAAGAACACAGTGGCCTCCATCATTCTTAAACAGAAGAACTTAGGAACGAGTAAGATGCTTCCTAGAGCCGGCAACCAGTAAGACGCTTCCTAGAGCCGGCAACCAGTAAGACGCTTCCTAGAGCTGGCAACCAGTAAGACGCTTCCTAGAGCCGGCAACCAGTAAGACGCTCCAGAGCCGGCAACCAGTAAGACGCTTCCTAGAGCCGGCAACCAGTAAGACGCTCCTAGAGCCGGCAACCAGTAAGACGCTTCCTAGAGCTGGCAACCAGTAAGACGCTTCCTAGAGCCGGCAACCAGTAAGACGCTTCCTAGAGCTGGCAACCAGTAAGATGCTTCCTAGAGCTGGCAACCAGTAAGACGCTTCCTAGAGCTGGCAACTAGTAAGATGCTTCCTAGAGCCGGCAACCAGTAAGACGCTTCCTAGAGCCGGCAACCAGTAAGACGCTTCCTAGAGCTGGCAACCAGTAAGATGCTTCCTAGAGCTGGCAACCAGTAAGACGCTTCCTAGAGCTGGCAACCAGTAGATGCTTCCTAGAGCTGGCAACCAGTAAGACGCTTCCTAGAGCTGGCAACCAGTAAGACGCTTCCTAGAGCTGGCAACCAGTAAGACGCTTCCAGAGCTGGCAACCAGTAAGACGCTTCCTAGAGCTGGCAACCAGTAAGACGCTTCCAGAGCTGGCAACCAGTAGATGCTTCCTAGAGCTGGCTGCCTGGCAAAACTGAGCAATCAGGGGAGAAGGGGCTCGGTCAAGTAGGTGACCAAGAACGCGATGGTCTTTCTGACAGAGCTCCAGAGTTTCTCTGCGGAGATGGGAGAACCTTCCAGAAGGACAACCATCTCTGCAGCATTCCACCAATCAGGCCATTATGGTAGAGTGGAACGGAAGCCACTCCTCAGTAAAAGGCACATGACAGCTCGCTTGGAGTTTGCCAAAAAAATCACCTAAAGGACTCTGACCATAAGAAACAAGATTCTCTGGTCTGTGGCAGCATCATGCTGTGGGGGACTGGGTGACTGGTCATGATGGAGGAAACCTGGCACCATCCCTACGGTGAAGCATGGAGGTGGCAGCATCATGCTGTGGGGATGTTTTTCAGCGACAGGGACTGGGAAAGCACACAGCCAAGACAATGCAGTAGTGGCTTCTGGACAATTCTCTGAATGTCCTTGAGTGGCCCAGTCAGAGCCCGGACATGAACCGGATCGAACATCTCTGCAGAAACCTGAAAATAGCCCTGCAGCAACGCTCTCCATCCTTTACCAAACAAGTTAAATGTCTTTAACCAGTTTTCACAGAGAATAGGTTATATGGACCAATCATTTTCCAAATGGTTCTGATGTGAGAGAGAGAGGGAGAGAGGGGGAGAGATAGAGAGAGGGGGAAGAGAGATTTTATTATTTTATAACTTTTGCGAGTGTCATTTTTACTGTTAATTTATTGTTTCTTTGGAAAAGTTAACAGTTAAGCAAAGTTAACATATGCCAATAAATCCCTTAAATGTAAATTTTAGAGAGAGAGAGATAGAGAGAATAAATATATTTAGGCCATTAAGTTTCTTCACAGAGCAAGGCCACTTTATGTTAGTTATGGAGATGGGGGATAAGGGGTGGGGGTGGTGGGGTGGAATCTGTTCAAAAGACTAAAGTGAAAAATAAGTGAAGTCATTTGTGCCGTGACACGTTGCAGGCAGACTAATGAGAGACATCTAAAGGAACACGAGCACTGAGGACAAGACCATAAGGTAAAAGGATGAGGAGTTAGAGCCTAGACAGACCACCTCTATCAACCCCTTTGATAGAATCTCAAATAAAGACTCGCATATTGCTGTGGTCCCAAAAGGGCTCACTATCCCCTATTGGGCCCTGGTCAAAAGTAGTGCCCTACGTAGGGAATAGGTTGCCAATGGGGACGTATAATTAATTTGCATCCTGTTTTCTCATCTCTGTATCGGTCACTTTATTGGGCCCGTTTAGTATTTCAGCTCAAAGTTTGACAGATTAAAGTAAAAATATACATAATGTCAACACACATATTAGGAATGTATGCACACAATATTTAAATGAATCGCATCGCGAATTCCACGAAGATTCAGGTTGAAAAGCTTTTTAAAAGGCTTTCCGTCGCCTTTGGTGTGTCTGTCTCCGTCTGATCAGAAGTGTATCTGGCACAGTCAGGCAGAACAGAGACAATCGTTTGTTTTTCCGTGTTTTTGTCAGTTTGGACTGGAGGTAGGTAGCTTCTGGACTTGAGATAGGTAGCTTCTGGACTGGAGGTAGGTAGCTTCTGGACTGGAGGTAGGTAGCTTCCAGGGAGTCTGGACTGGATGGAGGTAGCTTCGGGGAGTCTGGACTGGAGGTAGGTAGCTTCCGGGGAGTCTGGACTGGAGGGAGGTAGCTTCCAGGGAGTCAGGGAGGTAGGTAGCTTCTGGACTGGAGGTAGGTAGCTTCCAGGGAGTCTGGACTGGAGGGAGGTAGCTTCCGGGGAGTCTGAACTGGAGGGAGGTAGCTTCCGGGGAGTCAGGGAGGGAGGTAGCTTCCAGGGAGTCAGGGAGGGAGGTAGCTTCCAGGGAGTCTGGGAGGTAGGTAGCTTCCAGGGAGTCAGGGAGGTAGGTAGCTTCCAGGGAGTCTGGGAGGTAGGTAGCTTCCAGGGAGTCTGGACTGGAGGTAGGTAACTTCCAGGGAGTCAGGGAGGTAGGTAGCTTCCAGGGAGTCTGGAATGGAGGTAGGTAGCTTCCAGGGAGTCTGGACTGGAGGTAGGTAGCTTCCAGGGAGTCAGGAAGGTAGGTAGCTTCCAGGGAGTCAGGGAGGTAGGTAGCTTCCAGGGAGTCTGGGAGGTAGGTAGCTTCCAGGGAGTCTGGACTGGAGGTAGGTAGCTTCCAGGGAGTCTGGACTGGAGGTAGGTAGCTTCCAGGGAGTCTGGACTGGAGGTAGGTAGCTTCCAGGGAGTCAGGGAGGTAGGTAGCTTCCAGGGAGTCTGGACTGGAGGTAGGTAGCTTCCAGGGAGTCTGCACTGGAGGTAGGTAGCTTCCAGGGAGTCAAGGAGGTAGGGAGCTTCCAGGGAGTCAGGGAGGTAGGGAGCTTCCAGGGAGTCTGGACTGGAGGGAGGTAGCTTCCAGGGAGTCTGGACTGGAGGTAGGTAGCTTCCAGGGAGTCAGGGAGGTAGGTAGCTTCCAGGGAGTCTGGACTGGAGGTAGGTAGCTTCCAGGGAGTCAGGGAGGTAGGTAGCTTCCAGGGAGTCTGGACTGGAGGTGGGTAGCTTCCAGGGAGTCTGGACTGGGGGTAGGTAGCTTCCAGGGAGTCAGGGAGGTAGGTAGCTTCCAGGGAGTCTGGACTGGAGGTAGGTAGCTTCCAGGGAGTCTGGACTAGAGGTAGGTAGCTTCTAGGGAGTCAGGGAGGTAGGTAGCTTCCAGGGAGTTTGGACTGGAGTTAGGTAGCTTCCAGGGAGTCTGGACTGGAGGTAGGGAGCTTCCAGGGAGTCTGGACTGGAGGAGGTAGCTTCCAGGGAGTCTGGACTGGAGGTAGGTAGCTTCCAGGAAGTCAGGGAGGTAGGTAGCTTCCAGGAGTCTGGACTAGAGGTAGGTAGCTTCCAGGGAGTCTGGACTGCAGGTAGGTAGCTTCCAGGTAGTCTGGACTGGAGGTCGGTAACTTCCAGGGTGTCTGGACTGGAGGTAGGTAGCTTCCAGGGAGTCAGGGAGGTAGGTAGCTTCCAGGGAGTCAGGGAGGTAGGTAGCTTCCAGGGAGTCTGGACTGGAGGTAGGTAGCTTCCAGGGAGTGTGGACTGGAGGTAGGTAGCTTCAAGGGAGTCTGGACTTGAGGTAGGTAACTTCCAGGGATTCTGGACTGGAGGTAGGTAGCTTCCAGGGAGTCAGGGAGGTAGGTAGCTTCCAGGGAGTCTGGACTGGAGGTAGGTAGCTTCCAGGGAGTCAGGGAGGTAGGTAGCTTCCAGGGAGTCAGGGAGGGAGGTAGGTAGCTTCCAGGGAGTCAGGGAGGTAGGTAGCTTCCAGGGAGTCAGGACTGGAGGTAGGTAGCTTCCAGGGAGTCTGGACTGGAGGTAGGGAGCTTCCAGGGAGTCAGGGAGGTAGGGAGCTTCCAGGGAGTCAGGGAGGTAGGGAGCTTCCAGGGAGTCAGGGAGGTAGGGAGCTTCCAGGGTGTCTGGACTGGAGGTAGGCAGCTTCCAGGAGTCAGGGAGGGAGAGAGCTTCCAGGGAGTCAGGGAGGTAGGAAGCTTCCAGGAGTCTGGACTGGGGGTAGGTAGCTTCCAGGGAGTCAGGGAGGTAGGTAGCTTCCAGGGAGTCAGGGAGGTAGGGAGGTTCCAGGGAGTCTGGACTGGAGGTAGGTAGCTTCCAGGGAGTCAGGGAGGTAGGTAGCTTCCAGGGAGTCTGGGAGGTAGGTAGCTTCCAGGGAGTCTGGACTGGAGGGAGGTAGCTTCCAGGGAGGGAGGGAGGGAGGTAGCATCCGGGGAGTCAGGGAGGTAGGTAGCTTCCAGGGAGTCTGGGAGGTAGGTAGCTTCCAGGGAGGGAGGGAGGTAGGTAGCTTCCAGGGAGTCTGGACTGGAGGGAGGTAGCTTCCAGGGAGTCTGGACTGGAGGAGGTAGCTTCCAGGGAGGGAGGGAGGGAGGTAGCATCCGGGGAGTCAGGGAGGTAGGTAGCTTCCAGGGAGTCTGGGAGGTAGGTAGCTTCCAGGGAGGGAGGGAGGTAGGTAGCTTCCAGGGAGTCTGGACTGGAGGAGGTAGCTTCCAGGGAGTCTGGACTGGAGTTAGGTAGCTTCCAGGGAGGGAGGGAGGGAGGGAGGGAGCTAGGTAGGTAGCTTCCAGGGAGGGAGGGAGGGGGAGGGAGGGAGGGAGGGAGGGAGGGAGGGAGGGGGAGGGAGGGAGGGAGGGAGGGAGGGAGGGAGGGAGGGAGGGAGGGATGTAGCTTCCAGGGAGTCTGGACTGGAGGGAGGTAGCTTCCAGGGAGTCTGGACTGGAGATAGGTAGCTTCCAGGGAGGGAGGGAGGGAGGTAGCTTCCAGGGAGGGAGGTAGCTTCCAGGGAGGGAGGGAGGTAGGTAGCTTCCAGGGAGGGAGGGAGGTAGGTAGCTTCCAGGGAGGGAGGGAGGGAGGTAGCTTCCAGGGAGGGAGGGAGGGAGGGAGGGAGGTAGCTTCTGTGGAGTCAGGGAGGTATAGCCCAGCAGAGGATACGTCTCAAATGCCCACCCCCCCTCAAATAACAAAATACTACACTTTACTATAAAATACTACAGTACATACTGTATAATTCTGTAGTAAACTGTAGTATACTGTAGAATACTATAGTATACACTGTAGTGTTCCTCTGTGAAGTGTAGTACTTACTCTAGAATGGTGTAGTATACTGTAGAATACTATAGTAAGCAATGTCTGCAAAAACACAACACTTTTTTTACTTTAGTAAATACTGATGTCTGGTTGCTTTCCACAAAAACACTGCACTTTTATATCTATAGTAAATACAGCAGATTTTAATTTGCATATATCCTGCCCATTCCCCTCCCCCATTATCCAATTGGTGCCGCCCATAACTGAGAAACCTACGTGTCAAGAATAGGCCATATATTATGTTCCTATGCAGGGAATAGGGTTCTATAGGGCACTGGTCGAAAGTAGTGCACTATATAGAGGGAATAGGGTTCTATAGGGCTCTGGTCTAAAGTAGTGCACTATATAGGGAATAGGGTTCTATAGGGCACTGGTCGAAAGTAGTGCACTATATAGAGGGAATAGGGTTCTATAGGACTCTGTTCTAAAGTAGTGCATTATAAATAGGGAATAGGGTTCTATAGGGCTCTGGTCTAAAGTAGTGCACTATGCAGGGAATAGGGTTCTATAGGGCTCTGGTCTAAAGTAGTGCATTATAAATAGGGAATAGGGTTCTATAGGGCTCTGGTCTAAAGTAGTGCATTATAAATAGGGAATAGGGTTGTATAGGGCTCTGGTCTAAAGTAGTGCATTATAAATAGGGAATAGGGTTCTATAGGGCTCTGGTCTAAAGTAGTGCACTATAAATAGGGAATAGGGTGCCATTTGGAAAGCAACCAGACATCTGCCCAGAGATACTAACCCCTCATTAGTATTACGAGACAAATCTGTTTCCTGTCCAACCTGTCCCGCCTGTGGCCATGGAGTGTCCAGCGCGTCCAGGAGAGGCTGCGGTCAGGTTACACAAAACGCCGCTGGACTGCAGTGCCAGCAGTCTGAATGTGTTCTGGTACCTTCTATAGCCAGAGGGGAAATCTGGGTTTTTAACAGGAATAACACATTGAGAGGTGTGTGTGTGTGTGTGTGTGTGTGTGTGTGTGTGTGTGTGTGTGTGTGTGTGTGTGTGTGTGTGTGTGTGTGTGTGTGTGTGTGTGTGTGTGTGTGTGTGTGTGTGTGTGTGTGTGTGTGTGTGTGTGTGTGTGTGTGTGTGTGTGCTCACATCCAATTAGATGAATCCAGACGCTTCTTTAAGCTTTCAATATATTCTGGACCAGTTTAACACTCATTTTGTTGTTGATGTTGTTGTTGTTGTTGATGTTGATGATGTTGTTGTTGATGTTGATGATGTTGATGTTGATGATGTTGTTGTTGATGTTGTTGTTGTTGATGATGTTGATGTTGTTGTTGATGTTGATGATGTTGATGTTGATGTTGTTGTTGATGTTGATGTTGTTGTTGTTGATGATGTTGATGTTGTTGTTGATGTTGTTGATGTTGATGATGTTGTTGTTGATGTTGATGATGTTGATGTTGATGATGTTGTTGTTGATGTTGTTGTTGATGTTGATGATGTTGTTGTTGATGTTGATGATGTTGTTGTTGATGTTGTTGATGCTGTTGTTGTTGATGTTGTTGTTTATGTTGATGATGTTGTTGTTGATGTTGATGATGTTGTTGATGCTGTTGTTGTTGATGTTGTTGTTGATGTTGCTGTTGTTGCTGTTGTTGATGTTGTTGTTGATGTTGCTGTTGTTGCTGTTGTTGTTGATGTTGTTGTTGATGTTGATGATGTTGATGATGTTGTTGTTGTTGATGTTGATGTTGTTGATGTTGTTCATAATGTTGTTGAGGACGATGTTGTTGTTGTTGATTATATTGTTGTTGTTATTGTTGATTATGTTGTTTTTGATAATGATGTTGATGATGTTGTTGTTGTTGATGATGTTTTTGTTGTTGTTGATGTTGTTGGTGTTGTTGGTGTAGTTGTTGATGCTGTTGTTGTTTTTGTTGATGTTGTTGTTGTTGCTGTTGTTGTTGTTGATATTATTGTTTCTGTTGATGTTGATGTTGTCGTTGTTGTTGATGCTGTTATTGTACTTATTGATGCTGTTGATGTTGTTGTTGATGTTGTTGTTGTTATTGATGGTCTTGTTGATGTTATTGTTGATGATGATGTTGTTGTTGTTGCTGGTGGGCTGGTTGGTATGCATGCATGCACAAACACGCACACACTCAAAATAAGCAAAGAATAACCACATATATTTACAGTTGAAGTCGGAGGTTTACATACACCTTAGCCAAATACATTTAATTTTCACAATTCCTGACATTTAATCCTAGTATAAATTCCCTCCCTGTCTTAGGTCAGTTAGGATCACCACTTTATTTTAATTAGGAATGTGAAATGTCAGAATAATAGCTTTTATTTTTTTCATCACATTCCCAGTGGATCCGAAGTTTACATAAACTCAATTAGTATTTTGTAGGATCACCTTTAAATTGTCCAACTTGGGTCTAACGGTTCAGGTAGCGTTCCACAAGCATACCACAATAAATTGGGTGAATTTTGGCCCATTCCTCCTGACAGCGCTGGTGTAACTGAGTCAGGTTTGGCCCATTCCTCCTGACAGAGCTGGTGTAACTGAGTCAGGTTTGGCCCATTCCTCCTGACAGAGCTGGTGTAACTGAGTCAGGTTTGGCCCATTCCTCCTGACAGAGCTGGTGTAACTGAGTCAGGTTTGGCCCATTCCTCCTGACAGAGCTGGTGTAACTGAGTCAGGTTTGTAGGCCTCCTGACAGAGCTGGTGTAACTGAGTCAGGTTTGTAGGCCTCCTTACTCGCACACGCTTTTTTAGTTCTTCCACACATTTTTATTAGGATTGAGGTCAGCGCTCTGTGATGGCAACTCCAAAACCTTGACTTTGTTGTCCATAAGCCATTTTCCATTTGGAAAACCATTTGCGACCAAGCTTTAACTTCCTGACTGATGTCTTGAGATGTTGCTTCAATATATCCACATAATTTTCCTTCCTTGTGAAGCGATCTATTTTGTGAAGTGCACCAGCCCCTCCTGCAGCAAAGCACCCCCACAACATGATGCCCCCCCCCCCCCCGGTTGGGATGGTGTTCTTCGTCTTGCAAGTCTCCCCTTTTTTCCTCCAACTGTAACAATGGTCATTATAGCCAAACAGCCCTATTTTTGTTTCATCAGACCAGAGGGCATTTCTCCAAAAAGTATGATCTTTGTCTCCATGTGCAGTTGCAAACTGTTGTCTGGCTTTTTTATGGCGGTTTGGGAGCAGTGGCTTCTCCCTCGCTGAGTGGCCTTTCAGGTTATGTCGATATAGGACTCGTTTTACTGTGGATATAGAATTTTATACCTGTTTCCTCCAGCATCTTCACAAGGTCCTTTGCTGCTGTTCTGGGATTGATTTGCACTTTTCGCACCAAAGGACCTTCATCTCTAGGAGACAGAACGCGTCTCCTTCCTGAGCGGTATGACGGTTGAGTGGTCCCATGGTGTTTATACTTGCGTACTATTGTTTGTACAGATGAACGTGGTACCTTCAGGCGTTTGGAAATTGCTCCCAAGGATGAACCAGACTTGTGGAGGTCTGGGTTCTTGGCTGATTTATTTATTTTGATTTTCCTCATGATGTCAAGCGAAGAGGCACTGAGTTTGAAGGTTGGCCTTGAAATACATCCAGAGGAACACCAATAGACTCAAATGATGTCAATTAGCCAATCAGAAGCTTCTAAAGCCATGACATCATTTTCTGGAATTTTCCAAGCTGTTTAAAGGCTCAGTCAACTTAGTGTATGTAAACTTCTGATCCACTGGAATTGTGATACAGTGAATTATAATTGAAATAATCTGTCTGTTAACAATTGTTGGAAAAATGACTTGTGTCATGTACAAAGTAGATGTCCTAACCGACTTGCCAAAACTATAGTTTGTTAACAAGAAATTTGTGGAGTGGTTGAAAAATATGTTTTAATGACTCCAACCTCAGTGTCTGTAAACTAGTTTTAATGACTCCAACCTAAGTGTATGTAAACTAGTTCTAATGACTCCAACCTAAGTGTATGTAAACTAGTTCTAATGACTCCAACCTAAGTGTATGTAAACTAGTTTTAATGACTCCAACCTAAGTGTATGTAAACTAGTTTTAATGACTCCAACCTAAGTGTATGTAAACTAGTTTTAATGACTCCAACCTAAGTGTATGTAAATGTTTTAATAAACTAGTTTTAATGACTCCAACCTAAGTGTATGTAAACTAGTTTTAATGACTCCAACCTAAGTGTATGTAAACTAGTTTTAATGACTCCAACCTAAGTGTATGTAAACTGTTTTAATGACTAAACTAAGTGTTTAATAGTTTTAATGACCAACCTAAGTGTATGTAAACTAGTTTTAATGACTCCAACCTAAGTGTTTGTAAACTAGTTTTAATGACTCCAATCTAAGTGTATGTAAACTAGTTGTAATGACTCCAACCTTAGTGTGTGTAAACCTCTGACTTCAACTGTATCTATCTTTGTGTTGTATTAGTCATGTGACTTGACATTTACTTCCTGTCTAAGGTTCCACTCCACTTGGAAATGTTTTTCTTCGGGCTGCTGATGTCTTGGCTTCAACAACGGGAGGAGATTTTCTGTTTGTTTCTGTTTTCCTGATAGTTTTGTAAAGCGGTGCCAAGTGAACTGTCGAACCACAGATTTCTCTGTGATAGAGACGTCTCCCGGGACAGACTGGGGAATATTAGTAAGAGAAAAGCAACAGAAGGAGAGGAGGAGAGGGGGATCCCACGGGATCTGCAGAGGAGAGATATGGACAAATGAACAAGTTACCCAGCAGGCTGCTCTGCCTCATCTCTCTCTCTCTCTTCATCACCCTCTCTCTCTCTTCATCATCCTCCATCTCTCTCTCTCTCTTCATCACGCTCCATCTCTCTCTTCATCACTCTCCACCTCTCTCTCTTCATCACGCTCTCTCTCTCTTCATCACCCTCCATCTCTCTCTCTTCATCACGCTCTCTCTCTTTCTTCATCACCCTCCATCTCTCTCTCTCTTAATCACCCTCCATCTCTCTCTCTCTTCATCACTCTCTCTCTCTCTCTTCATCACCCTCCATCTCTCTCTCTTCATCACCCTCCATCTCTCTCTCTTCATCACGCTCCATCTCTCTCTTCATCACTCTCCATCTCTCTCTCTCTTCATCACTCTCTCTCTCTCTCTTCATCACCCTCCATCTCTCTCTCTTCATCACCCTCCATCTCTCTCTCTTCATCACGCTCCATCTCTCTCTTCATCACCCTCCATCTCTCTCTCTTCATCACCCTCCATCTCTCTCTTCATCACGCTCCATCTCTCTTCATCACGCTCCATCTCTCTTCATCACCCTCCATCTCTCTCTCTCTTCATCACTTCATCTCTCTCTCTCTTCATCACCCTCCATCTCTCTCTTCATCACCCTCCATCTCTCTCTTCATCACGCTCCATCTCTCTCTTCATCACCCTCTCATCTCTCTCTTCATCACCCTCCATCTCTCTCTTCATCACGCTCCATCTCTCTCTTCATCACTCCATCTCTCTCTCTTCATCACCCTCCATCTCTCTCTCTTCATCACGCTCCATCTCTTCTTCATCACTCTCCATCTCTCTCTCTCTTCATCACCCTCCATCTCTCTCTCTTCATCACGCTCCATCTCTCTCTTCATCACTCTCCATCTCTCTCTCTTCATCACCCTCCATCTCTCTCTCTCTTCATCACGCTCCATCTCTCTCTTCATCACTCTCCATCTCTCTCTCTTCATCACCCTCCATCTCTCTCTCTCTTCATCACGCTCCATCTCTCTCTTCTTCATCACATCTCTCTCTTCATCACGCTCCATCTCTTCATCACTCTCCATCTCTCTCTCTCTTCATCACTCTCTCTCTCTCTCTTCATCACTCTCTCTCTCTCTCTTCATCACCCTCCATCTCTCTCTCTTCATCACGCTCTCTCTCTCTTCATCACCCTCCATCTCTCTCTTCATCACGCTCTCTCTCTTTCTTCATCACCCTCCATCTCTCTCTCTCTCTCTTCATCACCCTCCATCTCTCTCTCTCTCTCTTAATCACCCTCCATCTCTCTCTCTCTCTCTTCATCACGCTCTCTCTCTCCATCACCCTCTCTCTCTCTCTCTTCATCACTCTCCATCTCTCTCTCTTCATCACTCTCCATCTCTCTCTCTCTTCATCACTCTCTCTCTCTCTCTTCATCACCCTCCATCTCTCTCTCTTCATCACCCTCCATCTCTCTCTCTTCATCACGCTCCTCTCTCTCTCTTCATCACTCTCCATCTCTCTCTATTCATCACGCTCTCTCTCTCTCTTAATCACCCTCCATCTCTCTCTCTCTTCATCACGCTCTCTCTCTCCATCACTCTCCATCTCTCTCTCTCTTCATCACCCTCCATCTCTCTCTCTTCATCACCCTCCATCTCTCTCTCTTCATCACGCTCCATCTCTCTCTTCATCACTCTCCATCTCTCTCTCTATTCATCACGCTCTCTCTCTCTCTTCATCACCCTCCATCTCTCTCTCTTCATCACGCTCTCTCTCTTTCTTAATCACCCTCCATCTCTCTCTCTCTCTCATCACCCTCTCTCTCTCTCTCTTCATCACTCTCCATCTCTCTCTTCATCACTCTCCATCTCTCTCTTCATCACTCCATCTCTCTCTCTCTTCATCACTCTCCATCTCTCTCTCTTCATCACTCTCCATCTCTCTCTCTCTTCATCACTCTTTCTCTCTCTCTCTTCATCACTCTCCATCTCTCTCTCTCTTCATCACTCTCTCTCTCCATCACCCCCATCTCTTCATCACCCCCATCTCTCTCTCTCTTCATCACGCTCTCTCTCTCTCTCTTCATCACTCTCCATCACCCCCCATCTCTTCATCACCCCCATCTCTCTCTCTTCATCACTCTCTCTCTTCATCACCCTCCATCTCTCTCTCTCTTCATCTCTCTCTCTCTCTCTTCATCACTCTCCATCTCTCTCTCTTCATCACCCTCCATCTCTCTCTCTTCATCACCCTCTCTCTCTCTTCATCACTCTCCATCTCTCTTCATCACGCTCTCTCTCTCTTTTCACTCTCCATCTCTCTCTCTCTTCATCACTCTCCATCTCTCTCTCTTCATCACGCTCTCTCTCTCTTTTTCACTCTCCATCTCTCTCTCTCTTCATCACTCTCCATCTCTCTCTCTTCATCGCGCTCTCTCTCTCTTCATCACGCTCTCTCTCTCTTCATCACTCTCCATCTCTCTCTCTCTTCATCACTCTCCATCTCTCTCTCTCTTCATCACGCTCTCTCTCTCTCTCTTTTTTTCACTCTCCATCTCTCTCTCTCTTCATCACTCTCCATCTCTCTCTCTTCATCACTCTCCCTCTCTCTCTCTTCATCGCGCTCTCTCTCTCTTCATCACTCTCTTTCTCTCTCTTCATCACTCTCCATCTCTCTCTCTTCATCATGCTCTTTCTCTCTTCATCACTCTCCATATTTCTCTCCATCACGCTCTCTCTCTCCATCACTCTCCATCTCTCTCTCTCCATCACTCTCCATCTCTCTCTCTCTTCATCACGCTCTTTCTCTCTTCATCACTCTCCCTCTCTCTCTTCATCACGCTCTCTCTCTCTTCATCACGCTTCATCTCTCTCTCTTCATCACTCTCCATCTCTCTCTCTCTTCATCACTCTCCATCTCTCTCTCTTCATCACGCTCTCTCTCTCTCTTCATCACTCTCCATCTCTCTCTCTCTTCATCACGCTTTCTCTCTCTCTCTTCATCACTCTCCATCTCTCTCTCTCTTCATCACGCTTTCTCTCTCTCTCTTCATCACTCTCCATCTCTCTCTCTCTTCATCACGCTCTCTCTCTCTTCATCACTCTCCCTCTCTCTCTTCATCACTCTCCATCTCTCTCTTCATCACTCTCCATCTTTCTCTCTTCATCACGCTCTCTCTCTCTCTCCATCACTCTCCTCTCTCTCTCTTCATCACTCTCTCTCTCTCTCTCTTTATCACTCTCTCTCTCTCTCTTCATCACTCTCCATCTCTCTCTCTTCATCACTCTCCATCTCTCTCTCTTCACACACTCCCCTCTCTCTATTCAACATGCTCTTTCTCTCTCTCTTCACACACTCCCTCTCTCTATTCAACATGCTCTTTCTCTCTTCATCACTCTCCATCTCTCTCTTCATCATCACTCTCTCTCTCTCTCTTCATCACTCTCCATCTCTCTCTCTTCATCACTCTCCATCTCTCTCTTCAACACACTCCCTCTCTCTATTCAACATGCTCTTTCTCTCTCTTCCACACACTCCCTCTCTCTATTCAACATGCTCTTTCTCTCTTCATCACTCTCCATCTTTCTCTCTTCATCACGCTCTCTCTCTCTCTTCATCACACTCCATCTCTCTCTCTTCATCACTCTCTCTCTCTCTTCATCACTCTCTCTCTCTCTCTCTTCATCACTCTCTCTTCTCTCTTCATCACTCTTCATCACTCTCCTCTCTCTTTCATCACTCTCTCTCTCTCTCTTCATCACTCTCCATCTCTCTCTTCATCACTCTCTCTCTCTTCTTCATCATCTCTCTCTCTTCATCACTCTCTCTTCATCACTCTCCATCTCTCTCTCTTCATCACTCTCTCTCTCTCTCTCTTCATCACTCTCTCTCTCTCTCTTCATCACTCTCTCTCTCTCTCTTCATCACCTCCATCTCTCTCTCTCTCTCTCTCTCTCTCTCTCTCTCTCTTCATCACTCTCCATCTCTCTCTCTTCATCACTCTCCATCTCTCTCTCTCTTCATCACTCTCCATCTCTCTCTCTTCATCACTCTCCATCTCTCTCTCTCTCTCTCTCTCTTCATCACTCTCCATCTCTCTCTCTTCATCACTCTCCATCTCTCTCTCTCTTCATCACTGTCTCTCTCTCTCTTCATCACTCTCCATCTCTCTCTCTCTTCATCACTCTCTCTCTCTCTCTCTTCATCACTCTCTCTCTCTCTCTTCATCACTCTCTCTCTCTCTTCATCACTCTCCATCTCTCTCTCTTCATCACTCTCCATCTCTCTCTCTCCATCACTCTCTCTCTCTTCATCACTCTCTCTCTCTCTTCATCACTCTCCATCTCTCTCTCTCTTCATCACTCTCTCTCTCTCTCTCTCCATCACTCTCTCTCTCTCTTCATCACTCTCTCTCTCTCTCTTCATCACTCTCCATCTCTCTCTCTTCATCACTCTCCATCTCTCTCTCTCTTCATCACTCTCTCTCTCTTCATCACTCTCCATCTCTCTCTCTCTTCATCACTCTCTCTCTCCATCACCCCCCATCTCTTCATCACCCCCCATCTCTCTCTCTCTTCATCACTCTCTCTCTCTCTCTCTTCATCATTCTCCATCACCCCCATCTCTTCATCATCCCCATCTCTCTCTCTCTTCATCACTCTCTCTCTCTCTTCATCACCCTCCATCTCTCTCTCTCTTCATCTCTCTCTCTCTCTCTTCATCACTCTCCATCTCTCTCTCTCTTCATCACCCTCCATCTCTCTCTCTTCATCACTCTCTCTCTCTCTCTCTTCATCACTCTCATCATCTCTCTCTCTTCATCACTCTCCTCTCTCTCTCTTCATCACTCTCCATCTCTCTCTCTTCATCACGCTCTCTCTCTCTTCATCACTCTCCATCTCTCTCTCTCTTCATCACTCTCTCTCTCTCTTCATCTCTCTCTCTCTCTCTTCATCACTCTCCATCTCTCTCTCTCTTCATCACCTCCATCTCTCTCTCTTCATCACCCTCTCTCTCTCTCCATCTCTCTCTCTCTCTCTCTCTCTTCATCACGCTCCATCTCTCTCTCTCTTTTTCACTCTCCATCTCTCTCTCTTCATCACTCTCCATCTCTCTCTCTTCATCGCGCTCTCTCTCTCTTCATCACGCTCTCTCTCTTCTTCACTCTCCATCTCTCTCTCTCTTCATCACGCTCTCTCTCTCTCTTTTTCACTCTCCATCTCTCTCTCTCTTCATCACTCTCCATCTCTCTCTCTTCATCACTCTCTCTCTCTCTCTCTTCATCACGCTCTCTCTCTTCATCACTCTCTCTCTCTCTTCTCTCTTCATCGCTCTCTCTCTCTCTTCATCACGCTCTTTCTCTCTCTTCATCACTCTCCATCTCTCTCTTCATCACTCTCCATATTTCTCTCCATCACTCTCCATCTCTCTCTCTCTCCATCACTCTCCATCTCTCTCTTCATCACGCTTTCTCTCTCTCTCTTCATCACTCTCCATCTCTCTCTCTCTTCATCACGCTTTCTCTCTCTCTCTTCATCACTCTCCATCTCTCTCTCTCTTCAACACGCTCTTTCTCTCTTCATCACTCTCCATCTCTCTCTCTTTATCACTCTCCATCTCTCTCTCTTCATCACTCTCCATCTTTCTCTCTTCATCACGCTCTCTCTCTCTCTCTTCATCACTCTCCATCTTTCTCTCTTCATCACGCTCTCTCTCTCTCTTCATCACTCTCCCTCTCTCTCTCTTCATCACTCTCTCTCTCTCTTCATCACTCCCTCTCTCTCTCTTCATCACTCTCCCTCTCTCTCTCTTCATCACTTTCTCTCTCTCTTCATCACTCTCTCTCTCTCTCTTCATCACTCTCCATCTCTCTCTCTTCATCACTCTCCATCTCTCTCTCTTCAACACACTCCTCTCTCTATTCAACATGCTCTTTCTCTCTCTCTTCCACACACTCCCCTCTCTCTATTCAACATGCTCTTTCTCTCTCTCTTCAACACACTCCCTCTCTCTATTCAACATGCTCTTTCTCTCTCTCTTCCACACACTCCCTCTCTCTATTCAACATGCTCTTTCTCTCTTCATCACTCTCCATCTCTCTCTCTTCATCACGCTCTCTCTCTCTCTCTCTCTTCATCACTATCCCTCTCTCTCTCTTCATCACTCTCTCTCTCTCTCTTCATCACTCTCTCTCTCTCTTCATCACTCTCCATCTCTCTCTCTTCATCACTCTCCATCTCTCTCTCTTCAACACACTCTCTCTATTCAACATGCTCTTTCTCTCTCTCTTCACACACTCCTCTCTCTATTCAACATGCTCTTTTCTCTCTTCATCACTCTCCATCTCTCTCTTCATCACGCTCTCTCTCTTCTTCACTCTCCATCTCTCTCTCTTCATCACTCTCCATCTCTCTCTCTTCATCACTCTCCATCTCTCTCTTCAACACACTCCTCTCTCTATTCAACATGCTCTTTCTCTCTCTCTTCCACACACTCCCTCTCTCTATTCAACATGCTCTTTCTCTCTTCATCACTCTCCATCTCTCTCTCTTCATCACGCTCTCTCTCTCTCTCTTCATCACTCTCTCTCTCTCTCTTCATCACTCTCCTCTCTCTCTCTTCATCACTCTCTCTCTCTCTTCATCACTCTCCATCTCTCTCTCTTCATCACTCTCCATCTCTCTCTCTTCAACACACTCCCTCTCTCTATTCAACATGCTCTTTTCTCTCTCTTCCACACACTCCTCTCTCTATTCAACATGCTCTTTCTCTCTTCATCACTCTCCATCTCTCTCTCTCTTCATCACTCTCTCTCTCTTCATCACTCTCCATCTCTCTCTCTTCATCACGCATCTCTCTCTCTTCATCACTCTCTCTCTCTCTCTTCATCACTCATCTCTCTCTCTCTTCATCACTCTCCATCTCTCTCTCTTCATCACGCTTTCTCTCTCTCTCTTCATCACTCTCCATCTCTCTCTCTCTTCATCACGCTTTCTCTCTCTCTCTTCATCACTCTCCATCTCTCTCTCTTCAACACGCTCTTTCTCTCTTCATCACTCTCCATCTCTCTCTCTTTATCACTCTCCATCTCTCTCTCTTCATCACTCTCCATCTTTCTCTCTTCATCACGCTCTCTCTCTCTCTCTTCATCACTCTCCATCTTTCTCTCTTCATCACGCTCTCTCTCTCTCTCTTCATCACTCTCCCTCTCTCTCTCTTCATCACTCTCCCTCTCTCTCTCTTCATCACTCTCTCTCTCTCTTCATCACTCTCTCTCTCTCTCTTCATCACTCTCCATCTCTCTCTCTTCATCACTCTCCATCTCTCTCTCTTCAACACACTCCCTCTCTCTATTCAACATGCTCTTTCTCTCTCTCTTCCACACACTCCCTCTCTCTATTCAACATGCTCTTTCTCTCTTCATCACTCTCCATCTCTCTCTCTTCATCACGCTCTCTCTCTCTCTCTCTCTTCATCACTCTCCATCTTTCTCTCTTCATCACGCTCCATCTCTCTCTCTTCATCACACTCCATCTCTCTCTCTTCATCACTCTCTCTCTCTCTTCATCACTCTCTCTCTCTCTCTTCACACTCTCTCTCTCTCTCTTCATCACTCTCCTCTCTCTCTCTCTTCATTCTCTCTCTCTCTCTTCATCACTCTCCATCTCTCTCTCTTCATCACTCTCTCTCTCTCTTCATCACTCTCTCTCTCTCTCTTCATCACTCTCTCTCTCTCTCTTCATCACTCTCCATCTCTCTCTCTTCATCTCTCTCTCTCTCTCTTCATCACTCTCTCTCTCTTCATCACTCTCCATCTCTCTCTCTTCATCACTCTCTCTTTCTCTCTCTCTTCATCTTCATCACTCTCCATCTCTCTCTCTTCATCACTCTCCATCTCTCTCTCTTCATCACTCTCCATCTCTCTCTATTCAACATGCTCTTTCTCTCTCTCTTCCACACACTCTCCTCTCTCTATTCAACATGCTCTTTCTCTCTTCATCACTCTCCATCTCTCTCTCTCTCCATCACTCTCCATCTCTCTCTCTCTTCATCACTTCTCTCTCTCTCTTCATCACTCTCCTCTCTCTCTCTCTTCATCACTCTCTCTCTCTCTCTTCATCACTCTCCATCTCTCTCTCTTCATCACTCTCTCTCTCTCTTCATCACTCTCTCTCTCTCTCTCTTCATCACTCTCTCTCTCTCTCTTCATCACTCTCCATCTCTCTCTTCATCTCTCTCTCTCTCTCTCTTCATCACTCTCTCTCTTCATCACTCTCCATCTCTCTCTCTTCATCACTCTCCTCTCTCTCTCTCTTCATCACTCTCTCTCTCTTCTCTCTCTCTCTCTCTCTCTTCATCACTCTCCATCTCTCTCTCTTCATCACTCTCCATCTCTCTCTCTTCATCACTCTCCCTCCCTCTCTCTTCAACACGCTCCTCTCTCTCTCTATTCAACACGCTCTCTCTCTCTCTCTTCATCACTCTCTCTCTCTCTCTCTCTCTTCATCACTCTCTATCTCTCTCTCTTCATCACTCTCCATCTCTCTCTCTCTTCATCACTCTCTCTCTCTCTCTTCATCACTCTCCATCTCTCTCTCTTCATCACGCTCTCTCTCTCTCTTCATCACTCTCTCTCTCTCTCTCTCTCTTCATCACTCTCTCTCTCTCTCTTCATCACTCTCCATCTCTCTCTCTTCATCACTCTCTCTCTCTCTTCATCACTCTCCATCTCTCTCTCTTCATCACTCTCTCTCTCTCTCTTCATCACTCTCCATCTCTCTCTCTTCATCACTCTCCATCTCTCTCTCTTCATCACTCTCTCTCTCTCTCTTCATCACTCTCCATCTCTCTCTCTTCATCACTCTCTCTCTCTTCATCACTCTCCATCTCTCTCTCTTCATCACTCTCCATCTCTCTCTCTTCATCACTCTCTCTCTCTCTCTTCATCACTCTCCATCTCTCTCTCTTCATCACTCTCCCTCTCTCTCTATTCAACATGCTCTTTCTCTCTCTCTTCATCACTCTCCATCTCTCTCTCTTCAACACACTCCCTCTCTCTATTCAACATGCTCTTTCTCTCTCTCTTCAACACACTCCCTCTCTCTATTCAACATGCTCTTTCTCTCTCTTCAACACACTCCTCTCTCTATTCAACATGCTCTTTCTCTCTTCATCACTCTCCATCTCTCTCTTCATCACTCTCCTCTCTCTCTCTTCATCACTCTCCATCTTTCTCTCTTCATCACGCTCTCTCTCTCTCTTCATCACACTCCATCTTTCTCTCTTCATCACGCTCTCTCTCTCTCTTCATCACTCTCCATCTCACTCTCTTCATCACGCTCTCTCTCTCTCTCTCTTCATCACTTTCCCTCTCTTTCTCTTCATCACTTTCCCTCTCTCTCTTCATCACGCTCCCTCTCTCTCTCTTCATCATGCTCTCTCTCATCACTCTCCCTCTCTCTCTCTTCATCATGCTCTCTCTCTCTCTCATCACTCTCCCTCTCTCTCTCTTCATCATGCTCTCTCTCTCTCTCATCACTCTCCCTCTCTCTCTCTTCATCATGCTCTCTCTCTCTCTTCACCATGCTCTCCCTTTCTCTCATCACTCCCATGCTCTCTCTCTTCATCATGCGGTCTCTCTCTCTCTTCATCATGCACTCCCTCTCTCTCTCTTCATCACGCTCCCTCACTCTCTCTTCATCACACTCCTTCTCTTTCTCTTCATCACTCTCCATCTCTCTCTTCATCACTCTCCCTCTCTCTCTCTCTTCATCACACTCCTTCTCTCTCTCTTCATCATGCTCTCCCTCTCTCTCTTCATCACACTCCTTCTCTTTCTCTTCATCACTCTCCATCTCTCTCTTCATCACTCTCCCTCTCTCTCTGTTCATCATGCTCTCTCTCTCTCTCCATCACACTCCCTCTCTCTCTTCATCACTCTCCCTCTCTCTTCATCATGCTCTCTCTCTCTCTCTCCATCACTTTCCCTCTCTTCATCACGCTCCCTCTCTCTCTCTTCATCACTCTCCCGCTCTCTCTCTTCATCACTCTCCCGCTCTCTCTCTTCATCACTCTCCCGCTCTCTCTCTTCATCACTCTCCCGCTCTCTCTCTTCATCACGCTCCCTCACTCTCTCTTCATCACACTCCTTCTCTTTCTCTTCATCACTCTCCATCTCTCTCTTCATCACTCTCCCTCTCTCTCTCTCTTCATCATGCTCCCTCATTTTTGGGTCAGTCACAGTGGCCAAGTATTCTGCCACTGTGTACTCTCTGTTCAGGCCTAAATAGCATTCTAGTGTGCTCTGTTTTTTGGTGAATTCTTTCCAATGTGTCCAGTAATTATCTTTCTGTTTTCTGATGATTTGGATGGTTCTAATTGTGTTGCTGTCCTGGGGCTTTGTGTGGTCTGTTTGTGTTTGTGAACAGAGCCTCAGGACCAGCTTGCTTAGGGGACTCTTCTCCAGGTTCACTTCTCTGTAGGCGATGGCTTTGTTATGGAAGGTTTGGGAATCGCTGCCTTTTAGGTGGTTGTAGAATTTCTGGATTTTGATAATTATTTGGTATCAGCCTAATTCTGCTCTCTATGCATTATTTGATATTTTACATTGTACACTGAGGATATTTTTGCAGAATTCTGCGTGCATGTTTGTCCCATTTTGTGAATTATCGGTTGGTGAGCAGGACTCCAGACCTCACAACCATAAAGGACAATGGTTTCTATAACTGATTCAAAGTATTTTAGCCAAATCCTAATTGGTATGCGGAATGTTCCTTTTGATGGCATCAGCTTTGTGGATGTTACCTGTTGCTGTTGATGGTTAGGGCGAGGTATATATTTGTTTGGGTGCTCTGGGGCAATGGTGTCTAGATGGAATTTGTATTTGTGGTCCTGGCAATTGGACCTACTTGGTTCGGGACAGAAGTACCAGATCATCAGCAAACGGCATTTGACTTCGGGTTCTAGTAGGGTGAGGCCGGGTGCTGCAGACTTTTCTAGTGCCCTCGCCAAGTCGTTGATATATATGTTGAAGAAGGTGGGGCTTAAGCTGCATCCCTGTCTCACCCCACGGCCCTGTGGAAAGAAATGCGTGTGTTTTTTGCCAATTCTAACCGCACACTTGTTGTTTGTGTACATGGACATCCCCCCAACACCACTTTTCATCAATTTGTATGGCATACCCTCATGTCAAATTGAGTCAAAAGCAATTTTGAAATTAAAAAAGCATGTGAAATCTTTGCCTTTGTTTTGGTTTGTTTGGTTGTCAATTAGGGTGTGCAGGGTGAATACGTGGTCTGTCGTACCGTAATTTGGTAAAAAAGCCAATATGATATTTGCTAAGTACATTGTTTTCACAATGTACGAGTCTGCTGGTAATGATATATGCAGAGGGT
This sequence comes from Oncorhynchus gorbuscha, assembly GCF_021184085.1. Classification (NCBI taxonomy): domain Eukaryota; kingdom Metazoa; phylum Chordata; class Actinopteri; order Salmoniformes; family Salmonidae; genus Oncorhynchus; species Oncorhynchus gorbuscha. Next base: position 25,765 of record NW_025746309.1, read on the forward strand.
TTTCCCAAGGTTGCTGTTGACTCATATCCCCTGGTAGTTAATGACAATGCAGAGGGTTTTCCCAAGGTTGCTGTTGACTCATATCCCCTGGTAGTTAATGACAATGCAGAGGATTTTACCAATGTTGCTGTTGACTCATATCCCCTGATAGTTAATAATAATGCAGAGGGTTTCCCCAAGGTTGCTGTTGACTCATATCCCCTGGTAGTTAACGGGGTCAAATTTGTCTCCACTTTTGTGGATTCATGTGATCAATCCTTAGTTCCAAATATTGGAGAATTTGCCAGAGCAGAGGATGATGTTAAAGAGTTTAAAGCCAATTGGAGTTTGTGATCTCTATATTGTATCATTTCATTGTTGATACCTTCAATCCCACAGGCCTTTTTGTGTCAGAGGGTTTGTTTCATCCAGTGTAGTTGGAGAATCCAGTGGGTTCTGGTCATCTTTAATAGTTGATTCTAAAATTTGTATTCGACCATGTAAATGTTTTTGCTGTTTGTTCTTTGTTATAGAGCCAATCAGATTGGAGAAGTGGTTTATCCATACATCTCCATTTTGGACAGATAATTCTTCACAATGTTGTTTGTTTAGAGTTTTCCAATTTTCCCAGAAGTGGTTGGAGTCTAAGGATTCTTCAATTACATTGAGCTGATTTCTGACGTGCAGTTCCTTCTTTTTCCACAGTGTATTTCTGTTTTGTTTTAGTGATTCCCCATAATGAAGGCTTAGACTCAGGTCTCAGAATCAGGTTTTCTGGGTCTCTCTGTTTTAGTGATTCACCATAATGAAGGCTTAGACTCAGGTCTCAGAATCAGGTTTTCTGGGTCTCTCTGTTTTAGTGATTCACCATAATGAAGGCTTAGACTCAGGTCTCCGAATCAGGTTTTCTGGGTCTCTCTGTTTTAGTGATTCACCATAATGAAGGCTTAGACTCAGGTCTCAGAATCAGGTTTTCTGGGTCTCTGTTTTGTTTTAGTGATTCACCATAATTGTTACGGATACAGTTATCCTGTGTGTGTGTGTATCCTGTGTGTGTGTTTCTTTTCTCTCCTTCTCCCCTCACAGGTGAAAACCATCACTCCCCAATCAGTCAACAATCAATCATCAATCAGAAGACACACCTCCTCCTATTTCCTGACCTATCACAGTTCCTTCCCCATGGTTTAAAAACCCCATCGTTTGTTTGTTCTAAATCTCGAGCTCAGCTCAATCTCTCTGTAAATGCCATGTCTGTAGGTCTTTGTGTTTCACCCTCGCTTTATGTCTTAACCTCTCTTTCGTTTAAGCACCTCATAGCACTTTGTCATCACCTGTGAGTATTGTTTTTGTTTATGGTGTTTGTGTTTGATTGCTGGTGGGAAAAGGGGGAAACCAAGACAAGTCGCCCATGGGCATACACTACCCGTAGGTGAACTTTGTTAAATACACTAGTTAGAACTGGGCGGACCACCCACTGTATTTTTGGTTAGTTAGTTAGCTGTTGTTAAAGTAGGCTAGTCTAGCTTAGGGGTGTTTTTGAATACTTATTGTTTCTTTCCTTGGGTCCAGCTCAGCCCCTTTTCCTGCTCCCCACATTACCGTGTGTTTATAAATAAACCTAGAGTTTGATGGTAGATTTCTGTTGTCGTGGTTATTTCGTGCACACTTTTACTTTGTCACAATAATAATTTGCATGAGTTATGTTACGGGTCTCATTACCATCCCCCCTAGACTGTCGGGCCAAAAGGGATTCGTAACAATAATGAAGGCTTAGACTCAGGTCTCAGAATCAGGTTTTCTGGGTCTCTCTGTTTTAGTGATTCACCATAATGAATGCTTAGACTCAGGTCTCAGAATCAGGTTTTCTGGGTGTCTGTATTGTTTTAGTGATTCACCATAATGAATGCTTAGACTCAGGTCTCAGAATCAGGTTTTCTGGGTCTCTCTGTTTTAGTGATTCACCATAATGAATGCTTAGACTCAGGTCTCAGAATCAGGTTTTCTGGGTGTCTGTATTGTTTTAGTGATTCACCATAATGAAGGCGTAGACTCAGGTCTCAGAATCAGGTTTTCTGGGTCTCTCTGTTTTAGTGATTCTCCATAATGAAGGCTTAGACTCAGGTCTCAGAATCAGGTTTTCTGGGTCTCTGTATTGTTTTAGTGATTCACCATAATGAAGGCTTAGACTCAGGTCTCAGAATCAGGTTTTCTGGGTGTCTATTGTTTTAGTGATTCACCATAATGAAGGCTTAGACTCAGGTCTCAGAATCAGGTTTTCTGGGTCTCTCTGTTTTAGTGATTCACCATAATGAAGGCTTAGACTCAGGTCTCAGAATCAGGTTTTCTGGGTCTCTCTGTTTTAGTGATTCACCATAATGAAGGCTTAGACTCGGGTCTCAGAATCAGGTTTTCTGGGTCTCTGTATTGTTTTAGTGATTCACCATAATGAAGGCTTAGACTCAGGTCTCAGAATCAGGTTTTCTGGGTGTCTGTATTGTTTTAGTGATTCACCATAATGAAGGCGTAGACTCAGGTCTCAGAATCAGGTTTTCTGGGTCTCTCTGTTTTAGTGATTCACCATAATGAAGGCTTAGACTCAGGTCTCAGAATCAGGTTTTCTGGGTCTCTCTGTTTTAGTGATTCACCATAATGAAGGCTTAGACTCAGGTCTCAGAATCAGGTTTTCTGGGTCTCTCTGTTTTAGTGATTCACCATAATGAAGGCTTAGACTCAGGTCTCAGAATCAGGTTTTCTGGGTCTCTCTGTTTTAGTGATTCACCATAATGAAGGCTTAGACTCAGGTCTCAGAATCAGGTTTTCTGGGTCTCTCTGTTTTAGTGATTCACCATAATGAAGGCTTAGACTCAGGTCTCAGAATCAGGTTTTCTGGGTCTCTGTATTGTTTTAGTGATTCACCATAATGAAGGCTTAGACTCAGGTCTCAGAATCAGGTTTTCTGGGTCTCTGTATTGTTTTAGTGATTCACCATAATGAAGGCTTAGACTCAGGTCTCAGAATCAGGTTTTCTGGGTCTCTGTATTGTTTTAGTGATTCACCATAATGAAGGCTTAGACTCAGGTCTCAGAATCAGGTTTTCTGGGTCTCTGTATTGTTTTAGTGATTCACCATAATGAAGGCTTAGACTCAGGTCTCAGAATCAGGTTTTCTGGGTCTCTCTGTTTTAGTGATTCACCATAATGAAGGCTTAGACTCAGGTCTCAGAATCAGGTTTTCTGGGTCTCTCTGTTTTAGTGATTCACCATAATGAAGGCTTAGACTCAGGTCTCAGAATCAGGTTTTCTGGGTCTCTCTGTTTTAGTGATTCACCATAATGAAGGCTTAGACTCAGGTCTCAGAATCAGGTTTTCTGGGTCTCTCTGTTTTAGTGATTCACCATAATGAAGGCTTAGACTCAGGTCTCAGAATCAGGTTTTCTGGGTCTCTCTGTTTTAGTGATTCACCATAATGAAGGCTTAGACTCAGGTCTCAGAATCAGGTTTTCTGGGTCTCTGTATTGTTTTAGTGATTCACCATAATGAAGGCTTAGACTCAGGTCTCAGAATCAGGTTTTCTGGGTCTCTGTATTGTTTTAGTGATTCACCATAATGAAGGCTTAGACTCAGGTCTCAGAATCAGGTTTTCTGGGTCTCTGTATTGTTTTAGTGATTCACCATAATGAAGGCTTAGACTCAGGTCTCAGAATCAGGTTTTCTGGGTCTCTGTATTGTTTTAGTGATTCACCATAATGAAGGCTTAGACTCAGGTCTCAGAATCAGGTTTTCTGGGTCTCTGTATTGTTTTAGTGATTCACCATAATGAAGGCTTAGACTCAGGTCTCAGAATCAGGTTTTCTGGGTCTCTGTATTGTTTTAGTGATTCACCATAATGAAGGCTTAGACTCAGGTCTCAGAATCAGGTTTTCTGGGTCTCTGTATTGTTTTAGTGATTCACCATAATGAAGGCTTAGACTCAGGTCTCAGAAATCAGGTTTTCTGGGTCTCTGTATTGTTATAGTGATTCACCATAATGAAGGCTTAGACTCAGGTCTCAGAATCAGGTTTTCTGGGTCTCTGTATTGTTTTAGTGATTTTTAGACTCAGGTCTCAGAATCAGGTTTTCTGGGTCTCTGTTTTAGTGATTCACCATAATGAAGGCTTAGACTCAGGTCTCAGAATCAGGTTTTCTGGGTCTCTCTGTTTTAGTGATTCACCATAATGAAGGCTTAGACTCAGTTCTCAGAATCAGGTTTTCTGGGTCTCTCTGTTTTAGTGATTCACCATAATGAAGGCTTAGACTCAGGTCTCAGAATCAGGTTTTCTGGGTCTCTCTGTTTTAGTGATTCACCATAATGAAGGCTTAGACTCAGGTCTCAGAATCAGGTTTTCTGGGTCTCTGTATTGTTTTAGTGATTCACCATAATGAAGGCGTAGACTCAGGTCTCAGAATCAGGTTTTCTGGGTCTCTGTATTGTTTTAGTGATTCACCATAATGAAGGCTTAGACTCAGGTCTCAGAATCAGGTTTTCTAGGTCTCTGTATTGTTTTAGTGATTCACCATAATGAAGGCTTAGACTCAGGTCTCAGAATCAGGTTTTCTGGGTCTCTGTATTGTTTTAGTGATTCACCATAATGAAGGCTTAGTCTCAGGTCTCAGAATCAGGTTTTCTAGGTCTCTGTATTGTTTTAGTGATTCACCATAATGAAGGCTTAGACTCAGGTCTCAGAATCAGGTTTTCTGGGTCTCTCTGTTTTAGTGATTCACCATAATGAAGGCTTAGACTCAGGTCTCAGAATCAGGTTTTCTGGGTCTCTCTGTTTTAGTGATTCACCATAATGAAGGCTTAGACTCAGGTCTCAGAATCAGGTTTTCTGGGTCTCTGTATTGTTTTAGTGATTCACCATAATGAAGGCTTAGACTCAGGTCTCAGAATCAGGTTTTCTGGGTCTCTCTGTTTTAGTGATTCACCATAATGAAGGCTTAGACTCAGGTCTCAGAATCAGGTTTTCTGGGTCTCTGTATTGTTTTAGTGATTCACCATAATGAAGGCTTAGACTCAGGTCTCAGAATCAGGTTTTCTGGGTCTCTCTGTTTTAGTGATTCACCATAATGAAGGCTTAGACTCAGGTCTCAGAATCAGGTTTTCTGGGTCTCTCTGTTTTAGTGATTCACCATAATGAAGGCTTAGACTCAGGTCTCAGAATCAGGTTTTCTGGGTCTCTGTATTGTTTTAGTGATTCACCATAATGAAGGCTTAGACTCAGGTCTCAGAATCAGGTTTTCTGGGTCTCTCTGTTTTAGTGATTCACCATAATGAAGGCTTAGACTCAGGTCTCAGAATCAGGTTTTCTGGGTCTCTGTATTGTTTTAGTGATTCACCATAATGAAGGCGTAGACTCAGGTCTCAGAATCAGGTTTTCTGGGTCTCTGTATTGTTTTAGTGATTCACCATAATGAAGGCTTAGACTCAGGTCTCAGAATCAGGTTTTCTGGGTCTCTCTGTTTTAGTGATTCACCATAATGAAGGCTTAGACTCAGGTCTCAGAATCAGGTTTTCTGGGTCTCTCTGTTTTAGTGATTCACCATAATGAAGGCTTAGACTCAGGTCTCAGAATCAGGTTTTCTGGGTCTCTGTATTGTTTTAGTGATTCACCATAATGAAGGCTTAGACTCAGGTCTCAGAATCAGGTTTTCTGGGTCTCTCTGTTTTAGTGATTCACCATAATGAAGGCTTAGACTCAGGTCTCAGAATCAGGTTTTCTGGGTCTCTGTATTGTTTTAGTGATTCACCATAATGAAGGCTTAGACTCAGGTCTCAGAATCAGGTTTTCTAGGTCTCTGTATTGTTTTAGTGATTCACCATAATGAAGGCTTAGACTCAGGTCTCAGAATCAGGTTTTCTGGGTCTCTGTATTGTTTTAGTGATTCACCATAATGAAGGCTTAGACTCAGGTCTCAGAATCAGGTTTTCTAGGTCTCTGTATTGTTTTAGTGATTCACCATAATGAAGGCTTAGACTCAGGTCTCAGAATCAGGTTTTCTGGGTCTCTCTGTTTTAGTGATTCACCATAATGAAGGCTTAGACTCAGGTCTCAGAATCAGGTTTTCTGGGTCTCTCTGTTTTAGTGATTCACCATAATGAAGGCTTAGACTCAGGTCTCAGAATCAGGTTTTCTGGGTCTCTGTATTGTTTTAGTGATTCACCATAATGAAGGCTTAGACTCAGGTCTCAGAATCAGGTTTTCTGGGTCTCTCTGTTTTAGTGATTCACCATAATGAAGGCTTAGACTCAGGTCTCAGAATCAGGTTTTCTGGGTCTCTGTATTGTTTTAGTGATTCACCATAATGAAGGCTTAGACTCAGGTCTCAGAATCAGGTTTTCTGGGTCTCTCTGTTTTAGTGATTCACCATAATGAAGGCTTAGACTCAGGTCTCAGAATCAGGTTTTCTGGGCCTCTCTGTTTTAGTGATTCACCATAATGAAGGCTTAGACTCAGGTCTCAGAATCAGGTTTTCTGGGTCTCTCTGTTTTAGTGATTCACCATAATGAAGGCTTAGACTCAGGTCTCAGAATCAGGTTTTCTGGGTCTCTCTGTTTTAGTGATTCACCATAATGAAGGCTTAGACTCAGGTCTCAGAATCAGGTTTTCTGGGTCTCTGTATTGTTTTAGTGATTCACCATAATGAAGGCTTAGACTCAGGTCTCAGAATCAGGTTTTCTGGGCTCTCTGTTTTAGTGTTTTAGTGATTCACCATAATGAAGGCTTAGACTCAGGTCTCAGAATCAGGTTTTCTGGGTCTCTGTCTGTTTTAGTGATTCACCATAATGAAGGCTTAGACTCAGGTCTCAGAATCAGGTTTTCTGGGTCTCTGTATTGTTTTAGTGATTCACCATAATGAAGGCTTAGACTCAGGTCTCAGAATCAGGTTTTCTGGGTCTCTGTATTGTTTTAGTGATTCACCATAATGAAGGCTTAGACTCAGGTCTCAGAATCAGGTTTTCTGGGTCTCTGTATTGTTTTAGTGATTCACCATAATGAAGGCTTAGACTCAGGTCTCAGAATCAGGTTTTCTGGGTCTCTGTATTGTTTTAGTGATTCACCATAATGAAGGCTTAGACTCAGGTCTCAGAATCAGGTTTTCTGGGTCTCTGTATTGTTTTAGTGATTCACCATAATGAAGGCTTAGACTCAGGTCTCAGAATCAGGTTTTCTGGGTCTCTGTATTGTTTTAGTGATTCACCATAATGAAGGCTTAGACTCAGGTCTCAGAATCAGGTTTTCTGGGTCTCTGTTTTAGTGATTCACCATAATGAAGGCTTAGACTCAGGTCTCAGAATCAGGTTTTCTGGGTCTCTCTGTTTTAGTGATTCACCATAATGAAGGCTTAGACTCAGGTCTCAGAATCAGGTTTTCTGGGTCTCTCTGTTTTAGTGATTCACCATAATGAAGGCTTAGACTCAGGTCTCAGAATCAGGTTTTCTGGGTCTCTGTATTGTTTTAGTGATTCACCATAATGAAGGCTTAGACTCAGGTCTCAGAATCAGGTTTTCTGGGTCTCTGTATTGTTTTAGTGATTCACCATAATGAAGGCTTAGACTCAGGTCTCAGAATCAGGTTTTCTGGGTCTCTGTTTTAGTGATTCACCATAATGAAGGCTTAGACTCAGGTCTCAGAATCAGGTTTTCTGGGTCTCTCTGTTTTAGTGATTCACCATAATGAAGGCTTAGACTCAGGTCTCAGAATCAGGTTTTCTGGGTCTCTCTGTTTTAGTGATTCACCATAATGAAGGCTTAGACTCAGGTCTCAGAATCAGGTTTTCTGGGTCTCTGTATTGTTTTAGTGATTCACCATAATGAAGGCTTAGACTCAGGTCTCAGAATCAGGTTTTCTGGGTCTCTCTGTTTTAGTGATTCACCATAATGAAGGCTTAGACTCAGGTCTCAGAATCAGGTTTTCTGGGTCTCTATTGTTTTAGTGATTCACCATAATGAAGGCTTAGACTCAGGTCTCAGAATCAGGTTTTCTGGGTCTCTCTGTTTTAGTGATTCACCATAATGAAGGCTTAGACTCAGGTCTCAGAATCAGGTTTTCTGGGCCTCTCTGTTTTAGTGATTCACCATAATGAAGGCTTAGACTCAGGTCTCAGAATCAGGTTTTCTGGGTCTCTGTATTGTTTTAGTGATTCACCATAATGAAGGCTTAGACTCAGGTCTCAGAATCAGGTTTTCTAGGTCTCTGTATTGTTTTAGTGATTCACCATAATGAAGGCTTAGACTCAGGTCTCAGAATCAGGTTTTCTGGGTCTCTGTATTGTTTTAGTGATTCACCATAATGAAGGCTTAGACTCAGGTCTCAGAATCAGGTTTTCTAGGTCTCTGTATTGTTTTAGTGATTCACCATAATGAAGGCTTAGACTCAGGTCTCAGAATCAGGTTTTCTGGGTCTCTCTGTTTTAGTGATTCACCATAATGAAGGCTTAGACTCAGGTCTCAGAATCAGGTTTTCTGGGTCTCTCTGTTTTAGTGATTCACCATAATGAAGGCTTAGACTCAGGTCTCAGAATCAGGTTTTCTGGGTCTCTGTATTGTTTTAGTGATTCACCATAATGAAGGCTTAGACTCAGGTCTCAGAATCAGGTTTTCTGGGTCTCTCTGTTTTAGTGATTCACCATAATGAAGGCTTAGACTCAGGTCTCAGAATCAGGTTTTCTGGGTCTCTGTATTGTTTTAGTGATTCACCATAATGAAGGCTTAGACTCAGGTCTCAGAATCAGGTTTTCTGGGTCTCTCTGTTTTAGTGATTCACCATAATGAAGGCTTAGACTCAGGTCTCAGAATCAGGTTTTCTGGGCCTCTCTGTTTTAGTGATTCACCATAATGAAGGCTTAGACTCAGGTCTCAGAATCAGGTTTTCTGGGTCTCTCTGTTTTAGTGATTCACCATAATGAAGGCTTAGACTCAGGTCTCAGAATCAGGTTTTCTGGGTCTCTCTGTTTTAGTGATTCACCATAATGAAGGCTTAGACTCAGGTCTCAGAATCAGGTTTTCTGGGTCTCTCTGTTTTAGTGATTCACCATAATGAATGCTTAGACTCAGGTCTCAGAATCAGGTTTTCTGGGTCTCTGTATTGTTTTAGTGATTCACCATAATGAAGGCTTAGACTCAGGTCTCAGAATCAGGTTTTCTGGGTCTCTGTATTGTTTTAGTGATTCACCATAATGAAGGCTTAGACTCAGGTCTCAGAATCAGGTTTTCTGGGTCTCTGTATTGTTTTAGTGATTCACCATAATGAAGGCTTAGACTCAGGTCTCAGAATCAGGTTTTCTGGGTCTCTGTATTGTTTTAGTGATTCACCATAATGAAGGCTTAGACTCAGGTCTCAGAATCAGGTTTTCTGGGTCTCTGTATTGTTTTAGTGATTCACCATAATGAAGGCTTAGACTCAGGTCTCAGAATCAGGTTTTCTGGGTCTCTGTATTGTTTTAGTGATTCACCATAATGAAGGCTTAGACTCAGGTCTCAGAATCAGGTTTTCTGGGTCTCTGTATTGTTTTAGTGATTCACCATAATGAAGGCTTAGACTCAGGTCTCAGAATCAGGTTTTCTGGGTCTCTGTATTGTTTTAGTGATTCACCATAATGAAGGCTTAGACTCAGGTCTCAGAATCAGGTTTTCTGGGTCTCTGTTTTAGTGATTCACCATAATGAAGGCTTAGACTCAGGTCTCAGAATCAGGTTTTCTGGGTCTCTCTGTTTTAGTGATTCACCATAATGAAGGCTTAGACTCAGGTCTCAGAATCAGGTTTTCTGGGTCTCTCTGTTTTAGTGATTCACCATAATGAAGGCTTAGACTCAGGTCTCAGAATCAGGTTTTCTGGGTCTCTGTATTGTTTTAGTGATTCACCATAATGAAGGCTTAGACTCAGGTCTCAGAATCAGGTTTTCTGGGTCTCTGTATTGTTTTAGTGATTCACCATAATGAAGGCTTAGACTCAGGTCTCAGAATCAGGTTTTCTGGGTCTCTGTTTTAGTGATTCACCATAATGAAGGCTTAGACTCAGGTCTCAGAATCAGGTTTTCTGGGTCTCTGTTTTAGTGATTCACCATAATGAAGGCTTAGACTCAGGTCTCAGAATCAGGTTTTCTGGGTCTCTCTGTTTTAGTGATTCACCATAATGAAGGCTTAGACTCAGGTCTCAGAATCAGGTTTTCTGGGTCTCTGTATTGTTTTAGTGATTCACCATAATGAAGGCTTAGACTCAGGTCTCAGAATCAGGTTTTCTGGGTCTCTGTATTGTTTTAGTGATTCACCATAATGAAGGCTTAGACTCAGGTCTCAGAATCAGGTTTTCTGGGTCTCTGTATTGTTTTAGTGATTCACCATAATGAAGGCTTAGACTCAGGTCTCAGAATCAGGTTTTCTGGGTCTCTGTATTGTTTTAGTGATTCACCATAATGAAGGCTTAGACTCAGGTCTCAGAATCAGGTTTTCTGGGTCTCTGTATTGTTTTAGTGATTCACCATAATGAAGGCTTAGACTCAGGTCTCAGAATCAGGTTTTCTGGGTCTCTGTTTTAGTGATTCACCATAATGAAGGCTTAGACTCAGGTCTCAGAATCAGGTTTTCTGGGTCTCTCTGTTTTAGTGATTCACCATAATGAAGGCTTAGACTCAGGTCTCAGAATCAGGTTTTCTGGGTCTCTCTGTTTTAGTGATTCACCATAATGAAGGCTTAGACTCAGGTCTCAGAATCAGGTTTTCTGGGTCTCTGTATTGTTTTAGTGATTCACCATAATGAAGGCGTAGACTCAGGTCTCAGAATCAGGTTTTCTGGGTCTCTGTATTGTTTTAGTGATTCACCATAATGAAGGCTTAGACTCAGGTCTCAGAATCAGGTTTTCTGGGTCTCTGTTTTAGTGATTCACCATAATGAAGGCTTAGACTCAGGTCTCAGAATCAGGTTTTCTGGGTCTCTGTTTTAGTGATTCACCATAATGAAGGCTTAGACTCAGGTCTCAGAATCAGGTTTTCTGGGTCTCTCTGTTTTAGTGATTCACCATAATGAAGGCTTAGACTCAGGTCTCAGAATCAGGTTTTCTGGGTCTCTCTGTTTTAGTGATTCACCATAATGAAGGCTTAGACTCAGGTCTCAGAATCAGGTTTTCTGGGTCACTGGTTTTTTGTGTTGGATTTGTTTCTCAATTTCTTTCTTGTTTTTTTTTTTGCATTCTTCATCAAACCATTTGTCATTGTTGTTGATTTTCTTCATTTGTCTGCTTTGACATTTCTTTATTTGAAAGGGAAGCTGTGTCGCACCCTGACCATAGTTTGCGTTGTATGTTTCTATGTTTTGTTTGGTCACGGTGTGATCTGAGTGGGCATTCTATGTTACATGTCTAGTTTGTCTGTTTCTATGTTTGGCCTGATATGGTTCTCAATCAGAGGCAGGTGTTAGGCATTGTCTCTGATTGGGAACCATATTTAGGTAGCCTGTTTGGTGTTGGGTTTTGTGGGTGATTGTTCCTGTCTCAGTGTTTGTTTGCACCAGATAGGGTTGATTAGGTTGGTTTTTTTTACCGTTTATTGTTTTTGTATACTGTTCGTGGTTTCATCTTTATTAAAGATTTATTCAAGTAACCACGCTGCATTTTGGTCCGCCTCTCCTTCAACTCGAGAAAACCGTTACAAGCTGAGAAGTCAAATATGATGTCCACGTTTTCATCTGCAGAGTTTGGGGGGTGTAATAGGGGACCTTTGCAGGATGGGGCGTGGGATGGGGCTGTGAGGGGGGGTGTAATAGTGGGGGCATTGGGTCTGTTGCAGGATGGGGTGTGGGGGGTGTAATAGTGGGGGTTTGGTTTGTTGCAGGATGGGGCGTATGGGGGTGTAATAGTGGGGGTTGGGTCTGTTATAGGATGGGGCGTGGGGGGTGTAATAGTGGGGTTGGGTCTGTTGCAGGATGGGGTGTGGGGGGTGTAATAGTGGGGGTTGGGTTTGTTGCAGGATGGGGCGTATGGGGGGTGTAATAGTGGGGGTTGGGTCTGTTATAGGATGGGGCGGGGGGGTGTAATAGTGAGGGTTGGGTCTGTTGCAGGGTGGGGCGTGGGGGGTGTAATAGTGGGGGTTGGGTCTGTTTCAGGATGGGGCATGGGGGGATGTAATAGTGGGGGTTGGGTCTGTTGCTCTGCTCCTGGCCTGGGCATATGTCCTGCTGTCATGTTGAGGTCCTTGCCGCGGGGGGCATGAGGTGGGCTGAAGAGGTGTAGGTCTGGTGTTGGGGGGGGGGGGGTATAGTGATTCTGTGTTCTGGGTGTTGGTCCTCTTGTCTCAGGTCTTTCAGGAAGGGGTCTTACAGGTATTTTTATTTTGTTTAATTAAATGTATTTTATTTCACCTTTATTTAACCAGGTAGGCCAGTTGAGAACAAGTTCTCAATTACAACTGCGACCTGGCCAAGATAAAGCAAAGCAGTGTGACACAAAATAACAACACAGTTACACATGGAATAAACAAACATACAGTCAATAATACAGTAGAACAATATATATACAGTGTGTTCAAATGAAGTAAGTTTGTTAATCACACTGTCATCTCAGATTTTCAAAATATGCTTTACAGCCAACGCTAGACAAGCATTTGTGTAAGTTTATCATAGCCTAGCATAGCATTATGCCATGCTAGCAGCAGGCAACATTTTCACGAAAATAAGAAAAGCAATCAAATTAAATCATTTACCTTTGAAGAACTTCGGATGTTTTCACTCAGGAGACTCCCAGTTAGATAGCAAATGTTCCTTTTTTCCAAAAATATTATTTTTGTAGGCGAAATAGCTCCGTTTGTTCTTCACGTTTGGCTGAGAAATGCGGTCACTACAACGCCAAACTTTTTCCAAATTAGCTCCATAATATCGACAGAAACATGGCAAACGTTGTTTAGAATCAATCCTCAAGGTGTTTTTCACATATCTATTCGATAATATATCCACCGGGACAATTGGTTTCTCATTAGACGATTGGAATAATGGCTACCTCTGTACTTTAAGCAAGATTTTCTGCGGGATCCATCATGTGACCACTTGCTCAATGTGGTCCCTTACGGCTATTCTTCAACATAAATGCGTAAAAAGACGTCACAATGCTGTAAACACCCTGGGGAATACGTAGAAAGTGTAAGCTCATTCGTAGCCCATTCACAGCCATATAAGGAGTCACTGGCATGCAGCGCTTTCAAAATATGGGGCACTTCCTGATTGGATTTTTATCTGGGTTTCGCATGTAACATCAATTCTGTGGCACTCACAGACAATATATTTGCAGTTTTGGAAACGTCAGAGTGTTTTCTATCCAAAGCTGTCATTTATATGCATAGTCGAGCATCTTGTCGTGACAAAATATCCAGTTTAAAACGGGAACGTTTTTGATCCAAAAATGAAATACCGTTAAAACTGTTCAATAATGTTCCACCCGGAGAATTCCTTTGTCTTTAGGAATGCAATGGAGCGCAGCTACCTCTCACGGGAGCGTGCGTGATCAGCTCATGGCCTTGTGACAGACCTCTTTGAAACAGCTCTCATTCTCTCCCCCATCACAGTAGAAGCCTGAAACAATGTTCTAAAGACTGTTGACATCTAGCGGAAGCCTTTGGAAGTGCAAGCGGACCCAATTTACACTGTATCTTGGATAGGCGAAGAGTTGAAAACCTACAAACCTCAGATTTCCCACTTCCTGGTTGGATTTTATCTCAGGTTTTTGCCTGCCATATGAGTTCTGTTGTACTCACAGACATCATTCGAACAGTTTTAGAAACTGCAGAGTGTTTTCTATCCAGATATATCCAATAATATGCATATCTTAGCTTCTGGGCCTGAGTAGGAGGCTGTTTACTCTGGGCACCTTATTCATCCAAGCTACTCAATACTGCCCCCCAGCCATAAGAAGTGAAATAAACAATAAAAATTAACAGTAAACACTGAAAGAAGTTCCAAAAGAATAAACACATTTCAATATACAGTGTTTTAACGATGTGCAAATAGTTAAAGTACAAAAAGGGACAATAAATAAATATAAATATGGGTTGTATTTCAAATGATGTTTGTTCTTCAACGGTTGATCACGTGGTAACAGGTCACAAATCTTGCTGCTGTGCCGTCACACTGTGATATTTCACCCTGTAGATGTGGGAGTTTATCAAAATCAGGTTTGTTTGTTTTTTGATATGTTACATCCAACCTCTGTGGGACGTCGCCTGTTTCTCCGTTTTGCTATTTGCCATCTTATGTCCAGGTGTCAAATGGCACACTGTGCCCTACATAGTGCACTACTGTTGGCCAATGTCCTATGAGCCCTATATAGGGAACGGTTGTACTGATGGAAGGGCTCCTCTATCATCAGGCCAACAGATTGATAGCCCTCTCAAGGGCCTCCTCCACACAGAGAGACATTAGCTGAAAGGAGATATGGATCAGATTTTTATTAAAGAGAAACCCTGAAGGAGTATAAATATTTAAGTAAGTTAAACACACTGCTGTGGCTCCGAGGAGACATTTTATTACTGCCCTGCTGAAGGTAGAGTTTGAGGTTGCTTAAAATAATGGTGATTAGAGAAGAGAGTTGGAGAGAGAGAGAGTGTGTGTGTGTGTGTGTGTGTAATTGTGGAATTAATCAGTGGAGCTGTAGCTGAGCATACTTTAAGATTGAGCAAATTGAAGAGAATAAGGTAGGGGAGAGGGAGGAAGAGACTTTAGAGAGGGAGGAAGAGAGGGGGGAAGAGAGACTATTTGACATGTGAATGTAGATGAAGGAGAGGGAAGAGGACTGGAAGAAGAGGGGTGCAATGTTTACACATGGTACAGAGTCAAACTGGGTTAAAGAGCCATTAAACTGGGGAAAGAGGGATTAAACTGGGTTAAACAGCCATTAAACTGGGTTAAACAGTCAGAGTTGCCCCCTAGCCTCAACAGGTTTTAAGATGGGTTAATTGGGGGTCCGGGCTCTGATTTAATGAAGTATCAACCTTTACAATTGGATTGATCCAATTTGCAAGACAGGAGGACAATTAGAAGGGGACAGGGGAAAGAGTGCCTCCTTGTCATTAAAATGGTGCCAATATATACAACCCTTAAACACAGTTCCCTATAGAAAAACATTGTTAACACATTATCTGAAACTGGATGATATGTTACCTAGCCATTAAACATGGGTTAAACAGCCATTAAACCCTGTATTAGTCAGCACATTGACTCTGGGTTAAACAGCCATTAAACTGACTCTTAAACAGCCATTAAACATTGGGATTAAACAGCCATACCAAACTCTGACAGGAGCCATTAAGATGTACACCAACAGACCTTCTGAGAGATTAATCAACCATTAAACTGAACACCAATCAGGTTACATGGTCATTAGACCTCAGACAGGAGACCATGAGAGATGGGTTAAACAACCATTAAACTGGGTTAAACAGCCATTAAACTGGGTTAAACAGCCATTAAACTGGGATTAATCACCATTGAGTTGGCCCCTAGCATCAACAGGTTTTAAGATGGGTTAACTTGGGGGTCCGGGCTCTGAAAAGTATCAACCTCTTACAATTGGATTGATCCGATTTGCAAGACATCAACCAGACAATTAGAAGCCCTGTCCCTGTTGTCATTAAAATGGTGCCAATATATACAACCCTTAAACACAGTTCCCTATAGAAATACATTATTAACACATTATCAACCATGATCGATGATGATATGTTACCTAGACTAACCCATCCCCAGCACATTGACTCTGTACATCAACACCCTGTATATAGTCATCACATTGACTCTGTACCGTAACACCCTGTATATAGTCTCCACATTGACTCTGACAGGAACACCCTGTATATAGTCTCCACATTGACTCTGTACCGTAACACCCTGTATATAGCCTCCACATTGACTCTGTACCGTAACACCCTGTCATTAGACCATTGACTCTGTACCGTAACACCCTGTATATAGCCTCCACATTGACTCTGTACTGTAACACCCTGTGTTTTATAGCCAGGGGAAACATTGACTCTGTACTGGTACCACCCCTGCCCTATATAGTCATCCACATTGACTCTGTACTGTAACACCCTGTATATAGCCTTCCACATTGACTCTGTACTGGTAGTTTCATTAGTCAGAGGAAACAGTGCCTCTGGAGATGTCCAACACCCAGATTATACTGCACATGGGGAGATGTACACCACCAGACCAGACCTTCTGACAGGAAACCTGGGGCAGATGTACATCAACCAGACCTTCTGACAGGAGACCTGACAGATTCCATCAACCAGACCTTCTGACAGGAAACCTGAGAGATGTACATCAACTTCCAGACCTTCTGACAGGAAACCTGAGAGATGTACATCAACCAGACCTTCTGACAGGAGACCTGTCCCTGAGTTTGATGATCTTGGAGGCCTGCTGGGATATAAATAAGACCAAGACAGTCCTGTTTATGTCCCCAATCACTGCACTGGGGCATTGGGATAGTTTCATTAGACCAGAGGAAACAGTGCCTCCTACTGGCCCTCCAACACCACTTCCACTGCCCTGGGGCATTGGGATGTTTTATTAGACCAGGGGAAACAGTGCCTCCTACTGGCCCTCCCACACCACTTCCACTGCCCTGGGGCATTGGGTGTTTCATTAGACCAGGGAAACAGTGCCTCCTACTGGCCCTCCAACACCACTTCCACTGCCTGGGGCATTGGGATAGTTTCATTAGACCAGAGGAAACAGTGCCTCCTACTGGCCCTCCAACACCACTTCCACTGCCCTGGGGCATTGGGATGTTTTATTAGACCAGAGGAAACAGTGCCTCCTACTGGCCCTCCAACACCACTTCCACTGCCCTGGGGCATTGGGATGTTTCATTAGACCAGGGAAACAGTGCCTCCTACTGGCCCTCCAACACCACTTCCACTGCCCTGGGGCATTGGGATGTTTTATTAGACCAGGGAAAGAGTGCCTCCTACTGGCCCTCCAACACCACTTCCACTGCCCTGGGGCATTGGGATGTTTCATTAGACCAGGGAAACAGTGCCTCCTACTGGCCCTCCAACACCACTTCCACTGCCCTGGGGCATTGGGATGTTTCATTAGACCAGGGGAAAGAGTGCCTCCTACTGGCCCTCCAACACCACTTCCACTGCCCTGGGGCATTGGGATGTTTCATTAGACCAGGGAAACAGTGCCTCCTACTGGCCCTCCAACACCACTTCCACTGCCCTGGGGCATTGGGATGTTTCATTAGACCAGGGGAAACCAGTGCCTCCTACTGGCCCTCCAACACCACTTCCACTGCCCTGGGGCATTGGGATGTTTCATTAGACCAGGGGAAACAGTGCCTCCTACTGGCCCTCCAACACCACTTCCACTGCCCTGGGGCATTGGGATGTTTCATTAGACCAGGGAAAGAGTGCCTCCTACTGGCCCTCCAACACCACTTCCACTGCCCTGGGGCATTGGGATGTTTCATTAGACCAGGGGAAACAGTGCCTCCTACTGGCCCTCCAACACCACTTCCACTGCCCTGGGGCATTGGGATGTTTCATTAGACCAGGGGAAACAGTGCCTCCTACTGGCCCTCCAACACCACTTCCACTGCCCTGGGGCATTGGGATGTTTCATTAGACCAGAGGAAACAGTGCCTCCTACTGGCCCTCCAACACCACTTCCACTGCCCTGGGGAATTGGGATGTTTCATTAGACCAGAGGAAACAGTGCCTCCTACTGGTCCTCCAACACCACTTCCACTGCCCTGGGGCATTGGGATGTTTCATTAGACCAGAGGAAACAGTGCCTCCTACTGGTCCTCCAACACCACTTCCACTGCCCTGGGGCATTGGGATGTTTCATTAGACCAGAGGAAACAGTGCCTCCTACTGGCCCTCCAACACCACTTCCACTGCCCTGGGGCATTGGGATGTTTCATTAGACCAGAGGAAACAGTGCCTCCTACTGGCCCTCCAACACCACTTCCACTGCCCTGGGGCATTGGGATGTTTCATTAGACCAGGGGAAAGAGTGCCTCCTACTGGCCCTCCAACACCACTTCCACTGCCCTGGGGCATTGGGATGTTTCATTAGACCAGGGGAAACAGTGCCTCCTACTGGCCCTCCAACACCACTTCCACTGCCCTGGGGCATTGGGATGTTTCATTAGACCAGGGGAAACAGTGCCTCCTACTGGCCCTCCAACACCACTTCCACTGCCCTGGGGCATTGGGATGTTTCATTAGACCAGGGGAAACAGTGCCTCCTACTGGCCCTCCAACACCACTTCCACTGCCCTGGGGCATTGGGATGTTTCATTAGACCAGGGAAACAGTGCCTCCTACTGGCCCTCCAACACCACTTCCACTGCCCTGGGGCATTGGGATGTTTCATTAGACCAGGGAAACAGTGCCTCCTACTGGCCCTCCAACACCACTTCCACTGCCCTGGGGCATTGGGATGTTTCATTAGACCAGGGGAAACAGTGCCTCCTACTGGCCCTCCAACACCACTTCCACTGCCCTGGGGCATTGGGATGTTTCATTAGACCAGAGGAAACAGTGCCTCCTACTGGCCCTCCAACACCACTTCCACTGCCCTGGGGCATTGGGATGTTTCATTAGACCAGAGGAAACAGTGCCTCCTACTGGCCCTCCAACACCACTTCCACTGCCCTGGGGCATTGGGATGTTTCATTAGACCAGGGGAAACAGTGCCTCCTACTGGCCCTCCAACACCACTTCCACTGCCCTGGGGCATTGGGATGTTTCATTAGACCAGGGAAACAGTGCCTCCTACTGGCCCTCCAACACCACTTCCACTGCCCTGGGGCATTGGGATGTTTCATTAGACCAGGGGAAACAGTGCCTCCTACTGGCCCTCCAACACCACTTCCACTGCCCTGGGGCATTGGGATGTTTCATTAGACCAGAGGAAACAGTGCCTCCTACTGGCCCTCCAACACCACTTCCACTGCCCTGGGGCATTGGGATGTTTCATTAGACCAGAGGAAACAGTGCCTCCTACTGGCCCTCCAACACCACTTCCACTGCCCTGGGGAATTGGGATGTTTCATTAGACCAGAGGAAACAGTGCCTCCTACTGGCCCTCCAACACCACTTCCACTGCCCTGGGGCATTGGGATGTTTCATTAGACCAGAGGAAACAGTGCCTCCTACTGGCCCTCCAACACCACTTCCACTGCCCTGGGGCATTGGGATGTTTCATTAGACCAGAGGAAACAGTGCCTCCTACTGGCCCTCCAACACCACTTCCACTGCCCTGGGGCAT
This sequence comes from Oncorhynchus gorbuscha, assembly GCF_021184085.1. Lineage (NCBI taxonomy): Eukaryota > Metazoa > Chordata > Actinopteri > Salmoniformes > Salmonidae > Oncorhynchus > Oncorhynchus gorbuscha. The sequence goes on from NW_025746309.1 coordinate 45,050, forward strand.
TGGGATGTTTCATTAGACCAGAGGAAACAGTGCCTCCTACTGGCCCTCCAACACCACTTCCACTGCCCTGGGGCATTGGGATGTTTCATTAGACCAGGGGAAACAGTGCCTCCTACTGGCCCTCCAACACCACTTCCACTGCCCTGGGGCATTGGGATGTTTCATTAGACCAGGGGAAAGAGTGCCTCCTACTGGCCCTCCAACACCACTTCCACTGCCCTGGGGCATTGGGATGTTTCATTAGACCAGGGGAAACAGTGCCTCCTACTGGCCCTCCAACACCACTTCCACTGCCCTGGGGAATTGGGATGTTTCATTAGACCAGGGGAAACAGTGCCTCCTACTGGCCCTCCAACACCACTTCCACTGCCCTGGGGCATTGGGATGTTTCATTAGACCAGAGGAAACAGTGCCTCCTACTGGCCCTCCAACACCACTTCCACTGCCCTGGGGCATTGGGATGTTTCATTAGACCAGAGAAAACAGTGCCTCCTACTGGCCCTCCAACAGAATATGATCTCCAATCCAGGGACTGACCAGGACCAACCCTGCTTAGTTTCAGAAGCAAGCCCGCAGTGAGAGGCATGGTGGTATGCTGCTGGACTTGCAGCAGAGAGAGACAGAGGAGAGGAGAGGAGAGGAGAGGAGAGGAGAGGAGAGGAGAGGAGAGGAGAGGAGAGGAGAGGAGAGGAGAGGAGAGGAGAGGAGAGGAGAGGAGAGGAGAGCTCTAACACAACAGCCCATATCTCTCAAACGCTTTAACCAGCAATCTTTCATAGACTCCCTCAAGTCCTCAAGTCCTCAAGTCCTCAAGTCCTCAAGTCCTCAAGTCAGCCCACTGGAAAAGAGTCCTTACATGTAAACAATGTGAATGAGGCCTGGAAAAAGCCTTTAAAGAGATATTTGTACAGGTCCCAAAACCTTCATGTACAGCTCCGGCAGAGAAGAGAGAAACAAAAAAAGAAAAGTAACTCAATCTCCTTTGGCTGACTGACAACATCAAGGCCCTGCTGAGTCACAGAGATGCTGTTTAGATAAAAGAGGTAAAAAACAAAGGCTGAAAATGACTGTGGAGGGTATCAGTGTCTGCTGAAGTAAGGAAGTAAAAGAAAAGCTACTACTATATCTAAGGGAGATAACTGTGCAATGTGGGAAATAACTGTTTTACTGGAAAGCCAAAAACAACATGCCAAGAACAGAGTATAACTAGGCAGGATGCCTCAAAAACATCGCCCTCTGGAAATGGCAGGACATCTCCCTCTAGAAATGGAAGGACATCTCCCTCTAGAAATGGAAGGACATCTCCCTCTAGAAATGGAAGGACATCTCCCTCTAGAAATGGAAGGACATCTCCCTCTAGAAATGGAAGGACATCTCCTCTAGAAATGGAAGGACATCTCCCTCTAGAAATGGAAGGACATCTCCCTCTAGAAATGGAAGGACATCTCCCTCTAGAAATGGAAGGACATCTCCCTCTAGAAATGGAAGGACATCTCCCTCTAGAAATGGAAGGACATCTCCCTCTAGAAATGGAAGGACATCTCCCTCTAGAAATGGAAGGACATCTCCCTCTAGAAATGGAAGGACATCTCCCTCTAGAAATGACAGAACATCTCCCTCTAGAAATGGCAGGACGTCTCCCTCTAGAAATGGCAGAGCATCAACCTCTAGAAATGGCAGGACGTCTCCCTCTAGAAATGGCAGAACGTCTCCCTCTATAAATGGCAGGACATCTCCCTCTAGAAATGGCAGAACACCAGAACACCTCCCTCTAAAAATGGCAGAACACCAGAACACCTCCCTCTAGAAATGGCAGAGCATCAACCTCTAGAAATGGCAGGACACCAGAAATCTCCCTCTAGAAATGGCAGGACACCAGAACGTCTCCCTCTAGAAATGGCAGAGCATCAACCTCTAGAAATGGCAGAACATCTCCCTCTAGAAATGGCAGAACATCTCCCTCTAGAAATGGCAGAACATCTCCCTCTAGAAATGGCAGAACATCTCCCTCTAGAAATGGCAGAACATCTCCCTCTAGAAATGGCAGAACATCTCCCTCTAGAAATGGCAGAACATCTCCCTCTAGAAATGGCAGAACATCTCCCTCTAGAAATGGCAGAACATCTCCCTCTAGAAATGACAGAGCATCAACCTCTAGAAATGGCAGAACATCTCCCTCTAGAAGTGGCAGAACATCTCCCTCTAGAAGTGGCAGAACATCTCCCTCTAGAAGTGGCAGAACATCTCCCTCTAGAAGTGGCAGAACATCTCCCTCTAGAAGTGGCAGAACATCTCCCTCTAGAAATGGCAGAATCAATCTCCCTCTAGAAATGGCAGAACATCTCCCTCTAGAAGTGGCAGAACATCTCCCTCTAGAAATGGCAGAACATCTCCCTCTAGAAATGGCAGAACACCCTCTCCCTCTAGAAATGGCAGAACATCTCCTCTAGAAGTGGCAGAACATCTCCCTCTAGAAATGGCAGAACACCAGAACACCTCCTCTAGAAGTGGCAGAACATCTCCCTCTAGAAATGGCAGAACACCTCCCTCTAGAAATGGCAGAACACCAGAAACACACCAGAACCTCTAAAAATGGCAGAACACCAGAACACCTCCCTCTAGAAATGGCAGAACACCAGAACATCTCCCTCTAAAATGGCAACACCAGAACACCTCCCTCTAGAAAAGGCAGAACACCTCCCTCTAGAAATGGCAGAACACCAGAACACCTGCCTCTAGAAATGGCAGAACATCTCCCTTTAGAAATGGCAGAACACCAGAACTCTCCCTCTAGAAATGGCAGAACACCAGAACACCTCCCTCTAGAAATGTCAACACCCCAGAACATCTCCCTCAAGAAATGGCAGAACACCTCTTCAATCTACACACAATACCCAATAATGACATCACAATACCCCATAATGACATCACAATACCCCATAATGACATCACAATACAACCATAACGACAAAGCAAAAACAGGTTTTTATGAATTTCAGCATATGTATTACAAATTTAAAAAACATTAATATCAAAATTACAGAAGTATTCAGACTCTTTACTCAGTACTTTGTTGAAGCACCTTCAGAAGAAATGACAGTCTCCAGTCTTCTTGGGTATGACGCTACAAGCTTGGCATACCTGTGTTTGTAGAGTTTCTCCCATTCTTCTCTGCAGATCCGCTCAAGCTCTGTCAGGTTGGATGGGGAGCGTCGCTGCAAAGCTATTTTCAGGTCTCTCCAGAGATGTTTGATCGGGTTCAAGTCCGGTCTCTGGCTGGGTCACTCAAGGACATTCAGAGACTTGTCCCGAAACCACTCCTGTGTTGTCTTGGCTGTGTGCTTAGGGTCGTCGTCCTATTGGAAGGTGAACCTTCGACCCAGTATGAGGTCCTGAGCGCTCCGGAGCAGGTTTTCATTAAGGATCTCTCTGTACTTTGCTCCTTTCACCTTTCCCTCGATTCTGATTAGTCTCCCAGTCCCTGCAATTGAAATACATCCCCACAGTATGATGCTGCCACCACTATGCTTCACTGTAGGGATGTTGCCAGGTTTCCTCCAGAAGCAACACTTTGCATTCAGACCAAAGAGTTCAATCTTGGTGTAATCACATTAGAGCATCTTGTTTCTCATGGTCCGAGAGTTCTTTGGGTGTCTTTTGGCATTCTCCAAGCTGTAATGTGTCTTTTACTGAGGAGTGGCTTTCGTCCGGCTACTCTACAATAAAGGCTGATTGGTGGAGTGCTGCAGAGATGTTTTTTTCCAGTCTTCTGGGAAGGCTTTCCACTAGATGTTGGAACATTGCTGCTATAACAGCCTCTACTCTTCTGGGAAGGCTTTCCACTAGAAGTTGGAACATTGCTGCTATAACAGCCTCCACTCTTCTGGGAAGGCTTTCCACTAGATGTAGGAACATTGCTGCTATAACAGCCTCCACTCTTCTGGGAAAGCTTTCCACTTGAAGTTGGAACATTGCTGCTATAACAGCCTCCACTCTTCTGGGAAGGCTTTCCACTAGATGTTGGAACATTGCTGCTATAACAGCCTCCACTCTTCTGGGAAAGCTTTCCACTAGAAGTTGGAACATTGCTGCTATAACAGCCTCCACTCTTCTGGGAAAGCTTTCCACTAGATGTTGGAACATTGCTGCTATAACATCCTCCACTCTTCTGGGAAAGCTTTCCACTAGATGTTGGAACATTGCTGCTATAACATCCTCCACTCTTCTGGGAAGGCTTTCCACTAGATGTTGGAACATTGCTGCTATAACAGCCTCCACTCTTCTGGGAAGGCTTTCCCCTAGATGTTGGAACATTGCTGAGGTGGACTTGATTCCATTCAGTCACAAGAGCATTATGGGCAATGATGTTGCGTTCAATTCACTTCAAAGGTGTTCGATGGGGTTTAGGTCAGGGCCGTGTAGCAGGCCAGTCAAGTTCTTCCACACCGATCTCGACAAACCATTTCTGTATGGACCTCGTTTTGTGCATGGGGGGCATTGATAATCACTAAACTAAAGCCCTCCTTTCTGACTGGGGGTTAAAATCACTAAACTAAAACTGGTCTATATCAGATCATAAAACAACATTAAGACACTAAAACTCTATGATGTGGGACCCACACCTTGGAACGACGGAGAGATACTTGTGACATGTGTAATGTCTCATTCAATAACAGGACTATGACACCATATTAACACAATGTACACGGGTACATTATCTGTCCCTGTTGGCCGTCGGTGTCCTCCAGAGTCTGTGGTTTGGCATTAGGTTCTGGGTTTATAGTTGGAATGAGACGTCGGCGTCCTCCGGAGTCTGTGGTTTGGCATTAGGTTCTGGGTTTATAGTTGGAATGAGACGTTGGTGTCCTTGTGCTTGTTTACCCTAGTTCTGAATGATACCTTATAGACACACCTCCCTACAGACACACACACACACACACACCACCACACACACACACACACACACACACACCTCCCTCCACACACACACACACGCCACTCTGGCTCTCGTCGGCGCTCGCCCCATTACCAGTGATAGGATGATGTATGGAACAGACTTCAGAGACCCAACTGGTGTGTGCTTTGCTTCCTCCCCAGACAGAGGCCAGTTTAATTGTGCATTGAAGACCATGTGCTGGATCGGTTGTCTGAAAACACAGGTTGTTTACACATCCAGACCTCCTCTTCCGTTTCATCTAGAAAGAGTAACATGAAGCATCACTTCATTAACTGTGGAAGCTCTCATCTCCGACGGGTTTATTCACTCAACTAAAGCCCTCCTCTCCTCTCTGACTGGGGTTAATCAATAAACTAAAGCCCTCCTCTCCTCTCTGACTGGGGTTAATCACTAAACTAAAGCCCTCCACTCTGACTGGGGTTAATCAATAAACTAAAGCCCTCCTCTCTGACTGGGGTTAATCACTAAACTAAAGCCCTCCTCTCTGACTGGGGTTAATCACTAAACTAAAGCCCTCCTCTCCTCTCTGACTGGGGTTAATCACTCAACTAAAGCCCTCCTCTCCTCTCTGACTGGGGTTAATCACTAAACTAAAGCCCTCCTCTCCTCTCTGACTGGGGTTAATCACTAAACTAAAGCCCTCCTCTCCTCTCTGACTGGGGTTAATCACTAAACTAAAGCCCTCCTCTCCTCTCTGACTGGGGTTAATCACTCAACTAAAGCCCTCCTCTCTGACTGGGGTTAATCACTAAACTAAAGCCCTCCTCTCCTCTCTGACTGGGGTTAATCACGAAACTAAAGCCCTCCTCTCCTCTCTGACTGGGGTTAATCACTAAACTAAAGCCCTCCTCTCTTCTCTGACTGGGGTTAATCACTAAACTAAAGCCCTCCTCTCCACTCTGACTGGGTTAATCACTAAACTAAAGCCCTCCTCTCCTCTCTGACTGGGGTTAATCAATAAACTAAAGCCCTCGTCTCCTCTCTGACTGGGGTTAATCACTAAACTAAAGCCCTCCTCTCCTCTCTGACTGGGGTTAATCACTAAACTAAAGCCCTAGTCTCCTCTCTGACTGGGGTTAATCACTAAACTAAAGCCCTCCTCTCTGACTGGAGTTAATCACTAAACTAAAGCCCTCCTCTCCTCTCTGAATGGGGTTAATCACTCAACTAAAGCCCTCCTCTCTGACTGGGGTTATTCACTAAACTAAAGCCCTCCTCTCCTCTCTGACTGGGGTTAATCACTAAACTAAAGCCCTCTCCACTCTGACTGGGTTAATCACTAAACTAAAGCCCTCCTCTCCTCTCTGACTGGGGTTAATCAATAAACTAAAGCCCTCGCCTCCTCTCTGACTGGGGTTAATCACTAAACTAAAGCCCTCGTCTCCTCTCTGACTGGGGTTATTCACTAAACTAAAGCCCTAGTCTCGTCTCTTACTGGGGTTATTCACTAAACTAAAGCCCTCGTCCTGTCTCTTACTGGGGTTATTCACTAAACTAAAGCCCTCCTCTCCTCTCTGACTGGGGTTAATCACTAAACTAAAGCCCTCGTCTCGTCTCTTACTGGGGTTATTCACTAAACTAAAGCCCTCGTCTCGTCTCTTACTGGGGTTAATCACTAAACTAAAGCCCTCGTCTCGTCTCTGACTGGGGTTAATCACAAAACTAAAGCCCTCCTCTCCTCTCTGACTGGGGTTAATCACTAAACTAAAGCCCTCCTCTCCTCTCTGACTGGGGTTAATCACTAAACTAAAGCCCTCCTCTCCTCTCTGACTGGGGTTAATCAATAAACTAAAGCCCTCCTCTCCTCTCTGACTGGGGTTAATCACTAAACAAAAGCCCTCCTCTCCTCTCTGACTGGGGTTAATCAATAAACTAAAGCCCTCGTCTCCTCTCTGACTGGGGTTAATCACTAAACTAAAGCCCTCGTCTCCTCTCTGACTGGGGTTATTCACTAAACTAAAGCCCTCCTCTCCTCTCTGAATGGGGTTAATCAAGACAACTAAAGCCCTATCTGACTGGGGTTATTAACTAAACAAAGCCCACTCTTCTTATGGGGTTAATCAGACAAACTAAAGCCCTCGTCTCCTCTCTGACTGGGGTTAATCACTAAATAAAGCCCTATATCTCCAGTCCTCTCTGAATGGGGTTAATCACAAAACTAAAGCCCTCCTCTCTCTCTGACTGGGGTTAATCACTAAACTAAAGCCCTCCTCTCCTCTCTGACTGGGGTTAATCAATAATTTAAAGCTCTCCTTCTGACTGGGGTTAATCACAAATTAAACCCTATTCTCCTATTTCTGACTGGGGTTAATGGTGAATAAAGTGAATAGGGTTCCGTTTAGGATTCTGATTATTACATCACAATGCAACGGGTTCTCCTTCCATCCTGACTGGGGTTAATGGACTAAAAAAGCCTCCTGTGTTTCTACACCTCTAGAAACAGGCTCTGTAAAACAGGGACAAGTCAGACAACTTATAAAAGATCATTAAGTCAAACACAATTATTATAGAGGAAAATGTCAAGACAAATTGTAAAATAAATATGTGAAGTGATTACACTGATCAACGTAGCTTAAAATGTGTGGACGCAAACACATATATCTCCAGTGGTAATAAAGTGGAATGGTTGCACACTGATCACGGAGACATGTCAAACAGCACCCTGTTCCCTCAATCCACTATGGAGTTCACTGGCTTTAGACCAGGGCCCCATAGTGGTCTGTGCAGGTAAAAGAGTACACACCATTTAGGACTCACGCCAAACCTACATTTATTAACAATAGCTTAAACACACCACACGTGTCACAAATTACACCCTATTCCATATTTACACACTTCTTTACCGGCACCAAACCAATGGTGAATAATAGTGAATAGGGTTCCGCACACGGATTCATTATTACATCACAATGCAACGGGTTCTAATTTCACAAACCACTTATTCTTTAAGGGGACAACAGCCTGGTGTGTTTCTACACACACAGAAACAGGCCCTGAAAACAGGGACAACCTCAGGCAGCTTTTAATAATGCACCAAACCACTTATTCTTTAAGGAAAACATACATACATACATACATACATACATACATACATACATACATACATACACATACATACATACATACACACACACATCATACATACATAAACATACATACATACAACATACACACACATACACACACACACACACACGCACACACACACACACACATACACACACACACACACACACACACACACACACACACACCGGCACCACTGTCTTTGTGGTCCTCCGTCCTCCCTGACGCCATTTGCCTTTTAAAGCCCCTGTTCCTCATCAGACCCTGTAATTACTTTGTATCGGGGGTCTGTCTGTGTGTTGATTGGCTAACTGTAGTTTGCACGAGGCTAATTGTAAAAGAGACTGGCCAACTTCATTAAACAAATGAATGTGCTGTGAATTGTCGCTTGCGTTTTCCTCAATGGCCCGAGTCCCAAATTGGCCATCTATTCCCTACTATTAATAATGAACTACTACTGACCAGAGCCGCCCCACAAAACGTAGTGCACTAACTATGAAATAGGGCTCCTAAATGAAACAGGTGACGATGACCTTTTCAAGGTCGTTTTCCTTTTCCTGTCACGGTTCAACTTCCTGTTCCTGTCACGGTTCAACTTCCTGTTCCTGTCACGGTTTAACTTCCTGTCGTCCGTCTGGCAGATGTTGCAATTAAATATTCTGGCCGACCCGACGCTATGATTTCTTCTTCCTTTTTTTTTTTTTATATTCGTAATTAGCTTTTAAACAATAAGCAAATGTTAATTCCTTTAATTATTCGATTTGAGTCGATGAAAATGTCAAGAGTAGAAACGACATTAAAACATGACAGTTTTAACGAGGGAGGACATAACAGACGGGAGATTTACCTGTGGAGCTGAACCACTTCAGACACGTGTGTGTGTGTGTGTGTGTGTGTGTGTGTGTGTGTGTGTGTGTGTGTGTGTGTGTGTGTAGCATTATAAATGGAAGAGAGAAATTAAATATCAAGTCTGCTTTTGCCTTTAACTAAAAAAAACGACCCAGAAGTACGAGAGAGTTCCACACTTGATAACACACAATTAAACCTCCATTTTAATTGAGATGAATGATTAGCTCGGGTCCAATCAGTAACATTAGTACAAATCAACAGAAGAAGAAGAAGTGTGAAGGATCGGTGAGCCTTTATCGTGTAAAATGACGTTATCCAAAACCTGGATTAGATTAGATAATCAGGCTCTATTGTCCTCCGAGGCTGGAGACGACGAACAGGAAGTAGATGTCTAGCATGGCTGTATCCCAAAATGGCACCCTGTTCCCTCTATAGTGGGCCCTAGTCAGAGGTAGGGCGCTACGTAAGGAACAGAGTGCTCTTAGGGACGCAAGGCACCCTGTTCCCTCTATAGTGGGCCCTAGGCAGAGGTAGGGCGCTACGTAAGGAACAGAGTGCTCTTAGGGACGCAAGGCACCCTGTTCCCTCTATAGTGGGCCCTAGGCAGAGGTAGGGCGCTACGTAAGGGAACAGGGTGCTCTTAGGGACGCAGGGCACCCTGTTCCCTCTATAGTGGGCCCTAGGCAGAGGTAGGGCGCTACGTAAGGAACAGGGTGCTCTTAGGGGCGCAGTGTTGTCGTTGTATTTTTTTATGATATTCAAGCCTCATCAGCCCTGATTAGAAGGAGTTTATTATAACTGATTGATTGTTTATTTGCTCTCTCATTGACAGTGAAAATATATTATATATATATATTTTTTTATATTCTTGTTAATTGTACGGTAGAGCAGCACACCACCCATTTACAGAGCAGCACACCACCCATTTATAGAGCAGCACACCACCCATTTATAGAGCAGCACACCACCCATTTATAAAGCAGTACACCACCCATTTATAGAGCAGCACACCACCCATTTACAGAGCAGCACACCCCCCATTTACAGAGCAGCGCACCACCCATTTACAGAGCAGCGCTCCACCCATTTACAGAGCAGCACACCCCCCATTTACAGAGCAGCACACCCCCCATTTACAGAGCAGCACACCACCCATTTATAGATCAGCACACCACCCATTTACAGAGCAGCACACCACCCATTTACAGAGCAGCACACCACCCATTTGCAGAGCAGCACACCACCCATTTATAGAGCAGCACACCACCCATTTACAGAGCAGCACAGCACCCATTTACAGAGCAGCACACCACCCATTTATAGAGCAGCACACCACCCATTTATAGAGCAGCACACCACCCATTTATAGAGCAGCACACCACCCATTTATAGAGCACCACACCACACATTTATAGAGCAGCACACCACCCATTTATAGAGCAGCACACAACCCATTTATAGAGCAGCACACCACCCATTTATAGAGCTGGTTAAACATATGTAAATCCACAGTACACCACCCATTTATAGAGCAGCACACCACCCATTTGCAGAGCACCACACCACCCATTTATAGAGCAGCACACCACCCATTTATAGAGCAGCACACCACCCATTTATAGAGCAGCACACCACCCATTTACAGAGCAGCACACCACCCATTTACAGAGCAGCACACCACCCATTTGCAGAGCAGCACACCACCCATTTATAGAGCAGCACACAACCCATTTATAGAGCAGCACACCACCCATTTATAGAGCTGGTTAAACATATGTAAATCCACAGTACACCACCCATTTATAGAGCAGCACACCACCCATTTGCAGAGCACCACACCACCCATTTATAGAGCAGCACACCACCCATTTACAGAGCAGCACACCACCCATTTACAGAGCAGCACACCACCCATTTACAGAGCAGCACACCACCCATTTACAGAGCAGCACACCACCCATTTGCAGAGCAGCACACCACCCATTTATAGAGCAGCACACCACCCATTTATAGAGCAGCACACCACCCATTTATAGAGCAGCACACCACCCAATTACAGAGCAGCACACCACCCATTTATAGAGCTGGTTAAACATATGTAAATCCACAGTACACCACCCATTTATAGAGCAGCACACCACCCATTTATAGAGCAGCACACAACCCATTTATAGAGCAGCACACCACCCATTTATAGAGCTGGTTAAACATATGTAAATCCACAGTACACCACCCATTTATAGAGCAGCACACCACCCATTTGCAGAGCAGCACACCACCCATTTACAGAGCAGCACACCACCCATTTACAGAGCAGCACACCACCCATTTATAGAGCAGCACACCACCCATTTGCAGAGCAGCACACCACCCATTTATAGAGCAGCACACCACCCATTTATAGAGCAGCACACCACCCATTTGCAGAGCAGCACACCACCCATTTGCAGAGCAGCACACCACCCATTTATAGAGCAGCACACCACCCATTTACAGAGCAGCACACCACCCATTTACAGAGCAGCACACCACCCATTTATAGAGCAGCACACCACCCATTTACAGAGCAGCACACCACCCATTTACAGAGCAGCACACCAACCATTTACAGAGCAGCACACCACCCATTTATAGAGCTGGTTAAACATATGTAAATCCACAGCACACCACCCATTTACAGAGCAGCACCTCACCCATTTATAGAGCAGCACACCACCCATTTATAGATCTGGATAAACATATTTAAACCGAGATGAATCTTTTCTCGTTCCTTTAAAGCCCCTCAGCTCCTGTGTAAATGAAACAACTTACTATGAAGTTCTTTACGTGAAAATTGTGAGTAGGATTCAACGGGGGGCCTCACAGGAGACCCTAACGAACAGACAACACTGCTGTCTAAAACTAACCATTACCGGGGTTACCCATTACAGAGTTAGCTTTACGGGGTTACCACCGGGTATCAGATCATTTAAGCAGAAACATAGAAAAATACCTTCCAGGTCAGATTTCAGTCAGGCGTTAATGGGGAGCAGCTCGTAGCTTGTAGTGATTCAGATTTCAGTCGGGCGTTAATGGGGGGCAGCTCGTAGCTTGTAGTGATTCAGATTTCAGTCGGGCGTTAATGGGGGGCAGCTCGTAGCTTGTAGTGATTCAGATTTCAGTCGGGCATTAATGGGGGGCAGCTCGTAGCTTGTAGTGATTCAGATTTCAGTCAGGCATTAATGGGGGGCAGCTCGTAGCTTGTAGTGATTTAGACAGGCAGCGCCTCAGGTCAGCCGACTCCTAGTCGGGTCCTCGGGGGGCAATGGCCCAGCTGCAAATTACTCCGTCTCAGGTATCACAATAAATCATCTAGATTACGTCGGAGGTTATTCTCACATTTTATAAACTGAAAGTAGTTTTGTACTCATGCGGAATTATGAGTAAGTTTATTCACAATGAAAATGAATGAATGTGTTTTAAATGTCTCCAGCTTCTCTTCAGCGCTGCAGTAGATGAGGTAATAATAAGATAATAAGATATTAAATCAAACTTTATTAAATCAAACTTCATTTATATTTCCGCTGCTCTTCCAACATATATATATTGTACGGTTATTAAGAGATATAATTAAGAGATATATTAAAATTGTAAAACGGTAAAATAACAGTGAATATCAGGGAATAGTGCAGTAATAAATAAAAGGGTAAGAAATAATGAATTAATTCATAATAAATACTTCATTTCCTGTACTGAGATGTATTGTGAAGTCTAGCTACATTTCCTGTACTGAGATGTATTGTGAAGTCTAGCTACATTTCCTGTACTGAGATGTATTGTGAAGTCTGGCTACATTTCCTGTACTGAGATGGATTGTGAAGTCTGGCTACATTTCCTGTACTGAGATGGATTGTGAAGTCTGGCTACATTTCCTGTACTGAGATGGATTGTGAAGTCTGGCTACATTTCCTGTACTGAGATGTATTGTGAAGTCTAGCTACATTTCCTGTACTGAGATGTATTGTGAAACATTTCCTGTACTGAGATGTATTTGAAGTCTGGAACATTTCCTGTACTGAGATGTATTGTGAAGTCTGGCTACATTTCCTGTACTGAGATGTATTGTGAAGTCTAGCTACATTTCCTGTACTGAGATGTATTGTGAAGTCTGGCTACATTTCCTGTACTGAGATGTATTGTGAAGTCTGGCTACATTTCCTGTACTGAGATGTATTGTGAAGTCTGGCTACATTTCCTGTACTGAGATGTATTGTGAAGTCTGGCTACATTTCCTGTACTGAGATGTATTGTGAAGTCAGCTACATTTCCTGTACTGAGATGTATTGTGAAGTCTGGCTACATTTCCTGTACTGAGATGTATTGGAAGGGCTACATTTCCTGTACTGAGATGTATTGTGAAGTCTGGCACATTTCCTGTACTGAGATGTATTGTGAAGTCTGGCTACATTTCCTGTACTGAGATGTATTGTGAAGTCAGCTACATTTCTGTACTGAGATGTATTGTGAAGTCTGGCTACATTTCTGTACTGAGATGAGATGTATTGTGAAGTCTGGCACATTTCCTGTACTGAGATGTATTGTGAAGTCTGGCTACATTTCCTGTACTGAGATGTATTGTGAAGTCTGGCTACATTTCCTGTACTGAGATGTATTGTGAAGTCTGGCTACATTTCCTGTACTGAGATGTATTGTGAAGTCTGGCTACATTTCCTGTACTGAGATGTATTGTGAAGTCTAGCTACATTTCCTGTACTGAGATGTATTGTGAAGTCTGGCTACATTTCCTGTACTGAGATGTATTGTGAAGTCTGGCTACATTTCCTGTACTGAGATGTATTGTGAAGTCTGGCTACATTTCCTGTACTGAGATGTATTGTGAAGTCTAGCTACATTTCCTGTACTGAGATGGATTGTGAAGTCTGGCTACATTTCCTGTACTGAGATGGATTGTGAAGTCTGGCTACATTTCCTGTACTGAGATGGATTGTGAAGTCTGGCTACATTTCCTGTACTGAGATGGATTGTGAAGTCTGGCTACATTTCCTGTACTGAGATCAGATTGTGAAGTCAGCTACATTTCCTGTACTGAGATGTATTGTGAAGTCTGGCTACATTTCCTGTACTGAGATGTATTGTGAAGTCTGGCTACATTTCCTGTACTGAGATGTATTGTGAAGTCTGGCTACATTTCCTGTACTGAGATGTATTGTGAAGTCTAGCTACATTTCCTGTACTGAGATGTATTGTGAAGTCTGGCTACATTTCCTGTACTGAGATGTATTGTGAAGTCTGGCTACATTTCCTGTACTGAGATGTATTGTGAAGTCTGGCTACATTTCCTGTACTGAGATGTATTGTGAAGTCTGGCTACATTTCCTGTACTGAGATGTATTGTGAAGTCTGGCTACATTTCCTGTACTGAGATGTATTGTGAAGTCTGGCTACATTTCCTGTACTGAGATGTATTGTGAAGTCTGGCTACATTTCCTGTACTGAGATGTATTGTGAAGTCTGGCTACATTTCCTGTACTGAGATGTATTGTGATAGTCTAGCTACATTCCCTTTACTGAGATGGATTGTGAAGTCTGGCTACATTTCCTGTACTGAGATGGATTGTGAAGTCTGGCTACATTTCCTGTACTGAGATGGATTGTGAAGTCTGGCTACATTTCCTGTACTGAGATGTATTGTGAAGTCTGGCTACATTTCCTGTACTGAGATGTATTGTGAAGTCTGGCTACATTTCCTGTACTGAGATGTATTGTGAAGTCTGGCTACATTTCCTGTACTGAGATGTATTGTGAAGTCTGGCTACATTTCCTGTACTGAGATGTATTGTGAAGTCTGGCTACATTTCCTGTACTGAGATGTATTGTGAAGTCTGGCTACATTTCCTGTACTGAGATGGATTGTGAAGTCTGGCTACATTTCCTGTACTGAGATGTATTGTGAAGTCTGGCTACATTTCCTGTACTGAGATGTATTGTGAAGTCTGGCTACATTTCCTGTACTGAGATGTATTGTGAAGTCTGGCTACATTTCCTGTACTGAGATGTATTGTAAAGTCTGGGCCCTGTCCAAAAGTAGTTCACTACAAAGTCAGTAGTGTTCCAGTTGACCCACATCCTCAGTCTGATCTCCCTCTTGCCCCAGGGTTCCAGTTGACCCACATCCTCAGTCTGATCTCCCTCTTGCCCCAGGGTTCCAGTTGACCCACATCCTCAGTCTGATCTCCCTCTTGCTTCAGGGTTCCAGTTGACCCACATCCTCAGTCTGATCTCCCTCTTGCCCCAGGGTTCCAGTTGACCCACATCCTCAGTCTGATCTCCCTCTTGCTTCAGGGTTCCAGTTGACCCACATCCTCAGTCTGATCTCCCTCTGGCCCCTGGGTTCCAGTTGACCCACATCCTCAGTCTGATCTCCCTCTTGCCCCAGGGTTCTATTTGACCCACATCCTCAGTCTGATCTCCCTCTTGCCCCAGGGTTCCAGTTGACCCACATCCTCAGTCTGATCTCCCTCTAGCCCCAGGGTTCCAGTTGACCCACATCCTCAGTCTGATCTCCCTCTGGCCCCAGAGATTTCAGGAGGAGGAGCTAGGGAGCAGGAAGTTGTTATGACAGCCAGGAGGGGAACCCCTGCACCTGTGGTAGGTGGTGGAGATTAGGGGACACACCCACCAGACCACCGCAGCTCACTCTCTCTGGGGTATGTTGTAGTGTTTTCTGGGAGTAGACCCAGACCTCCAGAGAGATTAAACAGGACGTTCTGAGACATGAAGCATGCTGAAAGGATCAACCTTAAAATTGTTAACATGAAAACAATATCATCCCTTAGAGGAGGGGTCCCAACGGACCCATGTGCTGGGAGAAACAGACTTCTACCACGAGAGAGAGAGAGAGAGAGAGAGAGAGAGAGAGAGAGAGAGAGAGAGAGAGAGAGAGAGAGAGAGAGAGAGAGAGAGAGAGAGAGAGAGAGAGAGAGAGAGAGAGAGAGAGAGAGAGAGAGAGAGAGAGAGAGAGAGAGAGAGAGAGAGAGAGAGAGAGAGAGAGAGAGAGAGAGAGAGAGAGAGAGAGAGAGAGAGAGAGAGAGAGAGAGAGAGAGAGAGAGAGAGAGAGAGAGAGAGAGAGAGAGAGAGAGAGAGAGAGAGAGAGAGAGAGAGAGAGAGAGAGAGAGAGAGAGAGAGAGAGAGAGAGAGAGAGAGAGAGAGAGAGAGAGAGAGAGAGAGAGAGAGAGAGAGAGAGAGAGAGAGAGAGAGAGAGAGAGAGAGAGAGAGAGAGAGAGAGAGAGAGAGAGAGAGAGAGAGAGAGAGAGAGAGAGAGAGAGAGAGAGAGAGAGAGAGAGAACAATAGAGACTGAGAGAGAGAGAGAGAGAACAATAGAGACTGAGAGAGAGAGAGAACAATAGAGAGAGAACAATAGAGACTGAGACTGAGAGAACAATAGAGACTGAGAGAACAATAGAGACTGAGAGAGAGAGAGAGAACAATAGAGACTGAGAGAGAGAGAGAGAGAGAACAATAGAGACTGAGAGAGAGAGAGAGAGAGAGAGAGAGAGAGAGAGAGAGAGAGAGAGAGAGAACAATAGAGACTGAGAGAGAGAGAGAACAATAGAGACTGAGAGAGAGAGAGAACAATAGAGAGAGAGAGAGAGAGAGAGAGAGAGAGAGAGAGAGAGAGAGAGAGAGAGAGAACAATAGAGACTGAGAGAGAGAGAGAGAGAGAACAATAGAGACTGAGAGAGAGAGAGAGAGAGAGAACAATAGAGACTGAGACTGAGAGAACGAGAGAGAGAGAGAGAGAGAGAGAGAGAGAGAGAGAGAGAGAGAGAGAGAGAGAGAGAGAGAGAGAGAGAGAGAGAGAGAGAGAGAGAGAGAGAGAGAGAGAGAGAGAGAGAGAGAGAGAGAGAGAGAGAGAGAGAGAGAGAGAGAGAGAGAGAGAGAGAGAGAGATTTTCTGGATTTTTTTTTCTTCACATTTTGGCTGTCATAGTTGAAGTGTACCTAATGATGAAAATTACAGGCCTCTCTCATCTTTTTAAGTGGGAGAACTTGCACAGTTGGTGGCTGACTAAATACATGTTTTACCCCACTGTATATGGACGGAATGAATCGAACAAAAGGACCACTTGTGATGTTTATGGGACATTTTGAAGTGACAACAAAAGAAGCCAGCGTCCCACATATCACAGAGAGGTTTTAATAGACTTTTACATTACCAGATCATTGTGAATTACTTCAGTATAATATCCCTTATAACAAATCACGTCAGATAGATAGATAGAGATAGATAGATAGATAGATATGTAACAGTATAACTTTAAACCGTCCCCTCGCCCATACCCGGGCTCAAACCAGGGACCCTCTGCACACATCAACAACAGTCACCCTCGAAGCATCGTTACCCATCGCTCCACAAAAGCCGCGGCCCTTGCAGAGCAAGGGGAACCACTACTTCAAGGTCTCAGAGCAAGTGACGTCACCGATTGAAACGCTATTTAGCGCGCACCGCTAACTAAGCTAGCCGTTTCACATCCGTTACAGACAGACAGGCAGGCAGGCAGGCAGGCAGGCAGGCAGGCAGGCAGGCAGGCAGGCAGGCAGGCAGGCAGGCAGATGGATGGATGGATGGATGGGCGCGGACGGACGGACGGACAGACAGACAGATGTGAATATGTAGCGTGTGACAATAGCAGGATCATGTCAAGAATCGTGTCACAAATGAATACCTAGATACCGCTTGACTCTTGATGATGAGTTGAACATTTGAATCAGCTTTGCAGTACCAAGGCAAAAATAACAATGTGCCCCCCCCTTCGAGTCCCCTGGACTGAGAACCGTTGCTCCTCATTGGGAACTCTTCATTTGCAGACAGGCGTTCTCAGCTCTCTGTATCAGAGGACAGAAAACCTCACAAGAAATAGACTTCATTATACTCAAATTAGACAGCACCGAATACGATGTTCGCTGCCCTCACTTCTAAGGACTGGAACTGCATAAAAGCACCTGCTCTATACAGAATCCATCTGTAGCTCAGTTTGTAGAGCATGGCGCTTGTAACGCCAGGTTAGTGGGTTCGATCCCCGGGACCACCCATACGTAGAATGTATGCACACATGACTGTAAGTCGCTTTGGATAAAAGCGTCTGCTAAATGGCATATATACAGAACAGCTGGGCCTGCTATCCTTTCACCCTCATTCCATGGCTGTTAACGAGCTACCTACACATGTATTTTACAGTAATAAATATATCAAGATAGCTAGCTCATATGAAGTTAGGTAGCTGGTCAAATGTAATTAGCTTAGCTAGCTATCTATACATGTATGTAAACGAGCTCGCTACGTCAGCAGCTCATTTGAGTTAAAATGCACTGTAGCTAGTTACTGTAGCTAGATACTGTAGCTAGTTACTGTAGCTAGATACTAGCTAGTTACTGTAGCTAGTTACTGTAGCTAGATACTGTAGCTAGTTACTGTAGCTAGTTACTGTAGCTAGATACTGTAGCTAGTTACTGTAGCTAGTTACTGTAGCTAGTTACTGTAGCTAGATACTGTAGCTAGATACTGTAGCTTGTTACTGTAGCTAGTTACTGTAGATTGATACTGTAGCTAGTTACTGTAGATTGTTACTGTAGCTAGATACTGTAGCTAGTCACTGTAGCTTGTTACTGTAGCTAGATACTGTAGCTAGTTACTGTAGCTTGTTACTGTAGCTAGTTACTGTAGATTGATACTGTAGCTAGTTACTGTAGCTAGTCACTGTAGCTAGATACTGTAGCTAGTTACTGTAGATTGATACTGTAGCTAGTTACTGTAGCTTGTTACTGTAGCTAGATACTGTAGCTAGTTACTGTAGCTAGTCACTGTAGCTAGATACTGTAGCTAGTTACTGTAGCTAGTTACTGTAGCTAGTTACTGTAGCTAGATACTGTAGCTAGTTACTGTAGCTAGATACTGTAGCTAGTCACTGTAGCTAGTCACTGTAGTTAGATACTGTAGCTAGTTACTGTAGATAGATAATGTAGCTAGTTACTGTAGCTTGTTACTGTAGGTAGTTACTGTAGCTAGTCACTAGCTAGATAGTGTAGCTAGTTACTGTAGCTAGATACTGTAGCTAGTTACTGTAGCTAGATACTGTAGCTAGTTACTGTAGCTAGATACTGTAGCTAGTCACTGTAGCTAGTTACTGTAGCTAGATACTGTAGCTAGTTACTATAGCTCGTTACTGTAGCTAGATACTGTAGCTAGTCACTGTAGCTAGTCACTGAATTCTTGACGCACAACCTGAGGATGCTGCCGTATCCTGCCGTTTCCTGCCAGGTACGCCCACAAGCGAGCCACTCAGGTGGAGAATGACTCTTAGAAGAGGGAGATGAATGAGTTTGGGAGTAACAGTCCTGGTTGTCCAGGCTGTTGCTCTGAGACCGGCATAATGATGTAATGAAACGAGCAGGGAGCAGGGTTTTGAACCCTCAACATTCTAGCTCAATGTCCAGCACGCTATCAACCTACCCCAGGTCAGATAGTCATTTCAACAATAATCTTCATTTTAATTGGACTTTACAAACAACAAGAGGGTTTAATTGGAGCATATTTCTTCGGAGCCTCGACCTACATTAAAATAACTTAATGACATTATGATCTGGTAATGTAAAAGTCTTATAATGACATTATCTTCTATAGTTTTGTGCTCGTGTATCTGTTTTTCAGCATAAAGTACCCTGCAGCCACATAGTGTGGATACCAGGTGAGACCACACACACACACAGATTCCTGTTGAACACAGTCTCTTTAATTAACTACCTCATTTTCTCAATTAACAGTCTCTCTCCTTTACTTCATCCCTCTCTCTCCCTCTTCTCCCTAAATCCTCTAGGTTATATAAGCTGTGTCTGGGGAAACCCTCCCTCGTCTAAAATGGCTGACACAGAGGCCACAGCATGATCATACTGTAGGTGAGAGGTCACTTGGTCGGGGTCAACAGGAAGTATTATTAAAGAGATGCTTTACATTGAAATACAGATAGAGATGTAGTAGTCCCAGAGTTAATGATCCCAGGTCAGTTTATATCATACAGGAAGTATTATTAAAGAGATGTAGTAGTCCCAGAGTTAAAGATCCCAGGTCAGTTTATATTATTAAAGAGATGTAGTAGTCCCAGAGTTAATGATTCCAGGTCAGTTTATATTATACAGGAAGTATTATTAAAGAGATGTAGTAGTCCCAGAGTTAATGATCCCAGGTCAGTTTATATTATACAGGAAGTATTATTAAAGAGATGTAGTAGTCCCAGAGTTAATGATCCCAGGTCAGTTTATATCATACAGGAAGTATTATTAAAGAGATGTAGTAGTCCCAGAGTTAATGATCCCAGGTCAGTTTATATTATACAGGAAGTATTATTAAAGAGATGCAGTAGTGCCAGAGTTAATGATCCCAGGTCAGTTTATATTATACAAGAAGTATTATTAAAGAGATGTAGTAGTCCCAGAGTTAATGATCCCAGGTCAGTTTATATTATACAGGAAGTATTATTAAAGAGATGTAGTAGTCCCAGAGTTAATGATCCCAGGTCAGTTTATATTATACAGGAAGTATTATTAAAGAGATGCAGTAGTCCCAGAGTTAATGATCCAAGGTCAGTTTATATTATTAAAGAGATGTAGTAGTCCCAGAGTTAATGATCCCAGGTCAGTTTATATTATTAAAGAGATGTAGTAGTCCCAGAGTTAATGATCCCAGGTCAGTTTATATTATACAGGAAGTATTATTAAAGAGATGCAGTAGTCCCAGAGTTAATGATCCCAGGTCAGTTTATATTATTAAAGAGATGTAGTAGTCCCAGAGTTAATGATCCCAGGTCAGTTTATATTATTAAAGAGATGTAGTAGTCCCAGAGTTAATGATCCCAGGTCAGTTTATATTATACAGGAAGTATTATTAAAGAGATGCAGTAGTCCCAGAGTTAATGATCCCAGGTCAGTTTATATTATACAGGAAGTATTATTAAAGAGATGCAGTAGTCCCAGAGTTAATGATCCCAGGTCAGTTTATATTATACAGGAAGTATTATTAAAGAGATGCAGTAGTCCCAGAGTTAATGATCCAAGGTCATTTTTGCATTTCACCTCCTGATGATTATGATGACTGACCTTTGTTAGAATTATTTTTGAAACAAGGCTTAATAATCATGCTCTCTCTCTCTAGCCATCTGTCTCTCGTCTGCAGGTATGTTTTGATGTGAGAGAGAAAGCCAGTCCAGTCAACGCCACCTCACCCACTCTTAATATAACCTTCGAGCCAACTGGGGGTGCAAGGCTGATTAGGACACCATGTAATTGCGATGAACTGAGAGAATATTAGGGCAGCACTGTAATTCATGAATCATATGCTGTCTTCCCTGCTCCTCTTTCTTCCTCTCTCCCTTTCTGTCTCGTACATCTCTCTCCCCACCTCCTCTTTCTACCTTTCTCCCTTTCTGTCTCGTACACCTCTCTCCCCACCTCCTCTTCTTCCTCTCTCCCTTTCTGTCTCGTACACCTCTCTCCCCACCTCCTCTTTCTTCCTCTCTCCCTTTCTGTCTCGTACACCTCTCTCCCCACCTCCTATGTTCTTACCTCTTTCCCTTTCTGTCTCGTACACCTCTCTCCCCACCTCCTATGTTCTTACCTCTTTCCTTTCTGTCTCGTACACCTCTCTCCCCACCTCCTCTTTCTTCCTCTCTCCCTTTCTGTCTCGTACACCTCTCTCCCCGCCTCTTCTTTCTTCCTCTCTCCCTTTCTGTCTCGTACACCTCTCTCCCCACCTCCTCTTTCTACCTTTCTCCCTTTCTGTCTCATACACCTCTCTCCCACCTCCTCTGTTCTTACCTCTTTCCTTTCTGTCTCGTACACCTCTCTCCCCACCTCCTCTTTCTTCCTCTTTCCCTTTCTGTCTCGTACATCTCTCTCCCCACCTCCTCTTTCCTTTCTGTCTCGTACACCTCTCTCCCCACCTCCTCTCTCTTCCTCTTTCCCTTTCTGTCTCGTACACCTCTCTCCCCACCTCCTCTTTCTTCCTCTCTCCCTTTCTGCCTCGTACACCTCTCTCCTTTCTGTCTCGTACACCTCTCTCCCCACCTCCTCTGTTCTTACCTCTTTCCTTTCTGTCTCGTACACCACTCTCTCCACCTCCTCTTTCTTCCTCTTTCCCTTTCTGTCTCGTACACCTCTCTCCCCACCTCCTCTTTCTTCCTCTTTCCCTTTCTGTCTCGTACACCTCTCTCCCCACCTCCTCTTTCCCTTTCTGTCTCGTACACCTCTCTCCCCACCCCCTCTTTCTTCCCCTTTCCCTTTCTGCCTCGTACACCTCTCTCCTTTCTGTCTTGTACACCTCTCTCCCCACCTCCTCTCTCTTCCTCTTTCCCTTTCTGTCTCGTACACCTCTCTCCCCACCTCCTCTTTCTTCCTCTCTCCCCTTCTGTCTCGTACACCTCTCTCCCCACCTCCTCTGTTCTTACCTCTTTCCTTTCTGTCTCGTACACCTCTCTCCCCACCTCCTCTTTCTTCCTCTTTCCCTTTCTGTCTCATACACCTCTCTCCCCACCTCCTCTTTCCCTTTCTGTCTCGTACACCTCTCTCCCCACCTCCTCTTTCTTCCTCTTTCCCTTTCTGTCTCACCTCTACCCACCTCCTCTGTTCTTTCTCCCTCTGTCTACACCTCTCTCCCCACCTCCTCTGTTCTTACCTCTTTCTGTTTCGACACCTCTCTCCCCACCTCCTCTTTCTTCCTCTCTCCCTTTCTGTCTCGTACACCTCTCTCCCACCTCCTCTGTTCTTACCTCTTTCCCTTTCTGTCTCGTACACCTCTCTCCCACCTCCTCTGTTCTTACCTCTTTCCCTTTCTGTCTCGTACACCTCTCTCCCCACCTCCTCTTTCTTCCTCTCTCCCTTTCTGTCTCGTACACCTCTCTCCACACCTCCTCTTTCTTCCTCTCTCCCTTTCTGTCTCGTACACCTCTCTCCCCACCTCCTCTGTTCTTACCTCTTTCCCTTTCTGTCTCGTACACCTCTCTCCCCACCTCCTCTTGTTTCATAATGTACAGCATATTTTTTAATTTAACTTGGCAAGTCGGTTTAAGAACAAATTCTTATTTTCATTTTGACGGACTAGGAACACTGCCTTGTTCATGGGTATTGAAGTACAGATTGAACTTGTATTTATAACATAATATTACAATTATCATAATTATAATGAATCTATTATGTATTTTAAACACCTTTATAATGAACTTCTTTCAATAAAGCGTTTCACTCCACCGGTTGAAATGGAGTATCTCATTGAAATACTATCCTGTGTCCTCAGATGAATGCAGATGAAGGGAGTTAGACATGCAGAGGAAGTGTACTGGTTTTCTTTCTGTATATATGAACTACAAATCAGCCTTTTGCTTAATAAATCATGTTTCTTGTCTGTTGCATAGTTACAATGTGTAATCGTTGATGTCCCAGGAGCAGGAGTGGTAAACCCTGTTGAAGAGTATAACTATTATACATACATGCAGACACAGCATTATTTAAAGAATGTCTTTATTTTATTTATTTTATTTCACCTTTATTTAACCAGGTAGACCAGTTGAGAACAAGTTCGCATTTACAACTGCGACACAGAGTTACACATGGAGTAAACAATTAACAAGTCAATAACACAGTATATATTTTTTTTATTATTCAAAAAAAAGTCTACATACATTGTGTGCAAAAGGCATGAGGAGGTAGGCGAATAATTACAATTTTGCAGATTAACACTGGAGTGATAAATGATCAGATGGTCATGTACAGGTAGAGATATTGGTGTGCAAAAGAGCAGAAAAGTAAATAAATATAAACAGTATGGGGATGAGGTAGGTAGAACAGTATGGGGATGAGGTAGGTAGAACAGTATGGGGATGAGGTAGGTAGAACAGTATGGAGATGAGGTAGGTAGAACAGTATGGGGATGAGGTAGGTAGAACAGTATGGGGATGAGGTAGGTAGAACAGTATGGGGATGAGGTAGGTAGAACAGTATGGGGATGAGGTAGGTAGAACAGTATGGGGATGAGGTAGGTAGAACAGTATGGGGATGAGGTAGGTAGAACAGTATGGGGATGAGGTAGGTAGGTAACAGTATGGGGATGAGGTAGGTAGGTAACAGTATGGGGATGAGGTAGGTAGAACAGTATGGGGATGAGGTAGGTAGAACAGTATGGGGATGAGGTAGGTAGAACAGTATGGGGATGAGGTAGGTAGAACAGTATGGGGATGAGGTAGGTAGAACAGTATGGGGATGAGGTAGGTAGAACAGTATGGGGATGAGGTAGGTAGAACAGTATGGGGATGAGGTAGGTAGAACAGTATGGGGATGAGGTAGGTAGAACAGTATGGGGATGAGGTAGGTAGAACAGTATGGGGATGAGGTAGGTAGAACAGTATGGGGATGAGGTAGGTAGAACAGTATGGGGATGAGGTAGGTAGAACAGTATGGGGATGAGGTAGGTAGAACAGTATGGGGATGAGGTAGGTAGAACAGTATGGGGATGAGGTAGGTAGAACAGTATGGGGATGAGGTAGGTAGAACAGTATGGGGATGAGGTAGGTAGAACAGTATGGGGATGAGGTAGGTAGAACAGTATGGGGATGAGGTAGGTAGAACAGTATGGGGATGAGGTAGGTAGAACAGTATGGGGATGAGGTAGGTAGAACAGTATGGGGATGAGGTAGGTAGAACAGTATGGGGATGAGGTAGGTAGAACAGTATGGGGATGAGGTAGGTAGAACAGTATGGGGATGAGGTAGGTAGAACAGTATGGGGATGAGGTAGGTAGAACAGTATGGGGATGAGGTAGGTAGAACAGTATGGGGATGAGGTAGGTAGAACAGTATGGGGATGAGGTAGGTAGAACAGTATGGGGATGAGGTAGGTAGAACAGTATGGGGATGAGGTAGGTAGAACAGTATGGGGATGAGGTAGGTAGAACAGTATGGGGATGAGGTAGGTAGAACAGTATGGGGATGAGGTAGGTAGAACAGTATGGGGATGAGGTAGGTAGAACAGTATGGGGATGAGGTAGGTAGAACAGTATGGGGATGAGGTAGGTAAAACAGTATGGGGATGAGGTAGGTAGAACAGTATGGGGATGAGGTAGGTAGAACAGTATGGGGATGAGGTAGGTAGAACAGTATGGGGATGAGGTAGGTAGAACAGTACGGGGATGAGGTAGGTAGAACAGTACGGGGTGAGGTAGGTAGAACAGTATGGGGATGAGGTAGGTAGAACAGTATGGGGGTGAGGTAGGTAGAACAGTACGGGGGGTGAGGTAGGTAGAACAGTATGGGGATGAGGTAGGTAGAACAGTACGGGGGTGAGGTAGGTAGAACAGTACTGGGGTGAGGTAGGTAGAACAGTACGGGGATGAGGTAGGTAGAACAGTACGGGGATGAGGTAGGTAGAACAGTACGGGGATGAGGTAGGTAGAACAGTACGGGGATGAGGTAGGTAGAACAGTACGGGGATGAGGTAGGTAGAACAGTATGGGGATGAGGTATGTAGAACAGTATGGGGATGAGGTAGGTAGAACAGTACGGGGATGAGGTATGTAGAACAGTACGGGGAAGAGGTGGAGTTCAAAGAATGGAGTTTGATACATCTGGTGTTGGATAATGACTGAAAAAAACTGTCTCACAGAGATTCATACCTGAAACCCACCTTTATCTGCCAAGGAAGAGTTACAGTGTCTTGCGAAAGTATTCGGCCCCCTTGAACTTTGCGACCTTTTGCCACATTTCAGGCTTCAAACATAAAGATATAAAACTGTATTTTTCTGTGAAGAATCAACAACAAGTGGGACACAATCATGAAGTGGAACGACATTTATTGGATATTTCAAACTTTTTTAACAAATCAAAAACTGAAAAATTGGCCGTGCAAAATTATTCAGCCCCCTTAAGTTAATACTTTGTAGCGCCACCTTTTGCTGCGATTACAGCTGTAAGTCGCTTGGGGTATGTCTCTATCAGTTTTGCACATTGAGAGACTGAATTTTTTTCCCCATTCCTCCTTGCAAAACAGCTGGAGCTCAGTGAGGATCGGCTACATACTGTAGCTAGCTACACATCCATTGGCACACAGATCGGCTACATACTGTAGCTAGCTACACATCCATTGGCACCCAGATCGGCTACATACTGTAGCTAGCTACACATCCATTGGCACACAGATCGGCTACATACTGTAGCTAGCTACACATCCATTGGCACCCAGATCGGCTACATACTGTAGCTAGCTACACATCCATTGGCACACAGATCGGCTACATACTGTAGCTAGCTACACATCCATTGGCACACAGATCGGCTACATACTGTAGCTAGCTACACATCCATTGGCACACAGATCGGCTACATACTGTAGCTAGCTACACATCCATTGGCACACAGATCGGCTACATACTGTAGCTAGCTACACATCCATTGGCACACAGATCGGCTACATACTGTAGCTAGCTACACATCCATTGGCACACAGATCGGCTACATACTGTAGCTAGCTACACATCCATTGGCACCCAGATCGGCTACATACTGTAGCTAGCTACACATCCATTGGCACCCAGATCGGCTACATACTGTAGCTAGCTACACATCCATTGGCACACAGATCGGCTACATACTGTAGCTAGCTACACATCCATTGGCACACAGATCGGCTACATACTGTAGCTAGCTACACATCCATTGGCACACAGATCGGCTACATACTGTAGCTAGCTACACATCCATTGGCACACAGATCGGCTACATACTGTAGCTAGCTACACATCCATTGGCACACAGATCGGCTACATACTGTAGCTAGCTACACATCCATTGGCACACAGATCGGCTACATACTGTAGCTAGCTACACATCCATTGGCACACAGATCGGCTACATACTGTAGCTAGCTACACATCCATTGGCACCCAGATCGGCTACATACTGTAGCTAGCTACACATCCATTGGCACACAGATCGGCTACATACTGTAGCTAGCTACACATCCATTGGCACCCAGATCGGCTACATACTGTAGCTAGCTACACATCCATTGGCACCCAGATCGGCTACATACTGTAGCTAGCTACACATCCATTGGCACACAGATCGGCTACATACTGTAGCTAGCTACACATCCATTGGCACACAGATCGGCTACATACTGTAGCTAGCTACACATCCATTGGCACACAGATCGGCTACATACTGTAGCTAGCTACACATCCATTGGCACACAGATCGGCTACATACTGTAGCTAGCTACACATCCATTGGCACACAGATCGGCTACATACTGTAGCTAGCTACACATCCATTGGCACACAGATCGGCTACATACTGTAGCTAGCTACACATCCATTGGCACACAGATCGGCTACATACTGTAGCTAGCTACACATCCATTGGCACACAGATCGGCTACATACTGTAGCTAGCTACACATCCATTGGCACACAGATCGGCTACATACTGTAGCTAGCTACACATCCATTGGCACACAGATCGGCTACATACTGTAGCTAGCTACACATCCATTGGCACACAGATCGGCTACATACTGTAGCTAGCTACACATCCATTGGCACACAGATCGGCTACATACTGTAGCTAGCTACACATCCATTGGCACACAGATCGGCTACATACTGTAGCTAGCTACACATCCATTGGCACACAGATCGGCTACATACTGTAGCTAGCTACACATCCATTGGCACACAGATCGGCTACATACTGTAGCTAGCTACACATCCATTGGCACACAGATCGGCTACATACTGTAGCTAGCTACACATCCATTGGCACACAGATCGGCTACATACTGTAGCTAGCTACACATCCATTGGCACACAGATCGGCTACATACTGTAGCTAGCTACACATCCATTGGCACACAGATCGGCTACATACTGTAGCTAGCTACACATCCATTGGCACACAGATCGGCTACATACTGTAGCTAGCTACACATCCATTGGCACACAGATCGGCTACATACTGTAGCTAGCTACACATCCATTGGCACACAGATCGGCTACATACTGTAGCTAGCTACACATCCATTGGCACACAGATCGGCTACATACTGTAGCTAGCTACACATCCATTGGCACACAGATCGGCTACATACTGTAGCTAGCTACACATCCATTGGCACACAGATCGGCTACATACTGTAGCTAGCTACACATCCATTGGCACACAGATCGGCTACATACTGTAGCTAGCTACACATCCATTGGCACACAGATCGGCTACATACTGTAGCTAGCTACACATCCATTGGCACACAGATCGGCTACATACTGTAGCTAGCTACACATCCATTGGCACACAGATCGGCTACATACTGTAGCTAGCTACACATCCATTGGCACACAGATCGGCTACATACTGTAGCTAGCTACACATCCATTGGCACACAGATCGGCTACATACTGTAGCTAGCTACACATCCATTGGCACACAGATCGGCTACATACTGTAGCTAGCTACACATCCATTGGCACACAGATCGGCTACATACTGTAGCTAGCTACACATCCATTGGCACACAGATCGGCTACATACTGTAGCTAGCTACACATCCATTGGCACACAGATCGGCTACATACTGTAGCTAGCTACACATCCATTGGCACAGATCGGCTACATACTGTAGCTAGCTACACATCCATTGGCACACAGATCGGCTACATACTGTAGCTAGCTACACATCCATTGGCACACAGATCGGCTACATACTGTAGCTAGCTACACATCCATTGGCACACAGATCGGCTACATACTGTAGCTAGCTACACATCCATTGGCACACAGATCGGCTAAGCTACACATCCATTGGCACACAGATCGGCTACATACTGTAGCTAGCTACACATCCATTGGCACACAGATCGGCTACATACTGTAGCTAGCTACACATCCATTGGCACACAGATCGGCTACATACTGTAGCTAGCTACACATCCATTGGCACACAGATCGGCTACATACTGTAGCTAGCTACACATCCATTGGCACACAGATCGGCTACATACTGTAGCTAGCTACACATCCATTGGCACACAGATCGGCTACATACTGTAGCTAGCTACACATCCATTGGCACACAGATCGGCTACATACTGTAGCTAGCTACACATCCATTGGCACACAGATCGGCTACATACTGTAGCTAGCTACACATCCATTGGCACACAGATCGGCTACATACTGTAGCTAGCTACACATCCATTGGCACACAGATCGGCTACATACTGTATCTAGCTACACATCCATTGGCACACAGATCGGCTACATACTGTAGCTAGCTACACATCCATTGGCACACAGATCGGCTACATACTGTAGCTAGCTACACATCCATAGGCGTACATTTATGTTTATCCTCCACTACACAACAAAGCAAGTAAAGTAGTTAGCTTGCTATGTTACTTCAGCTGCATTACAAGGCAAGCTTACACAATTGTACGTTCAATTTGCAGTAAAAGTTTTAGCTAGCTAGATTCTTTACATACACTTGTTCACAAGAGTATACAACCTGGTTTGCCTGGGTCCTCTCAGGAGTCCCTAAAACGCGAATTACAATTTCATACTCATGTCATTACTCTGGCTAGCTAGCTGGCTAATGTTAGCTCGTCGGCTAACTTGCTAAATTTTCGCCAATTAACTTTATGACAAAATAAATATGCGCAATTGTTTGTGTCTACATTAACTAACTTATTCCTCTCAATTGCAATTTTTTTTGCTTGACTCGTTATGACTTTCTAGTTACTTACAATGTGCTCCCACCGTAATGTTTGTGTCGGACATCTTTGCAGAAGAAGATCAGCAGCGACGGCATAACGTCAAATTTGTCATTGGAACCAGTCGATATGATTGGTCATATAAAAACTGCATAATGCATAATGAGTGCTCTAACTTCCCCTTGTGGTGGTCTGGAGCAATGACGCAGTGACGCTGGGTAGCTCTAAGTCCCCCTTGTGGTGGTCTGGAGCAATGACGCAGTGACGCTGGGTCCCTCTAAGTCCCCCTTGTGGTGATCTGGAGCAATGACGCAGTGACGCTGGGTAGCTCTAAGTCCCCCTTGTGGTGGTCTGGAGCAATGACGCAGTGACGCTGGGTAGCTCTAAGTCCCCCTTGTGGTGGTCTGGAGCAATGACGCAGTGACGCTGGGTAGCTCTAAGTCCCCCTTGTGGTGGTCTGGAGCAATGACGCAGTGACGCTGGGTAGCTCTAAGTCCCCCTTGTGGTGGTCTGGAGCAATGACGCAGTGACGCTGGGTCCCTCTAAGTCCCCCTTGTGGTGGTCTGGAGCAATGACGCAGTGACGCTGGGTAGCTCTAAGTCCCCCTTGTGGTGGTCTGGAGCAATGACGCAGTGACGCTGGGTAGCTCTAAGTCCCCCTTGTGGTGGTCTGGAGCAATGACGCAGTGACGCTGGGTAGCTCTAAGTCCCCCTTGTGGTGGTCTGGAGCAATGACGCAGTGACGCTGGGTCCCTCTAAGTCCCCCTTGTGGTGGTCTGGAGCAATGATGCAGTGACGCTGGGTCCCTCTAAGTCCCCCTTGTGGTGGTCTGGAGCAATGACTCAGTGACGCTGGGTAGCTCTAAGTCCCCCTTGTGGTGGTCTGGAGCAATGACGCAGTGACGCTGGGTAGCTCTAAGTCCCCCTTGTGGTGGTCTGGAGCAATGACGCAGTGACGCTGGGTAGCTCTAAGTCCCCCTTGTGGTGGTCTGGAGCAATGACGCAGTGACGCTGGGTAGCTCTAAGTCCCCCTTGTGGTGGTCTGGAGCAATGACGCAGTGACGCTGGGTCCCTCTAAGTCCCCCTTGTGGTGGTCTGGAGCAATGACGCAGTGACGCTGGGTCCCTCTAAGTCCCCCTTGTGGTGGTCTGGAGCAATGACTCAGTGACGCTGGGTAGCTCTAAGTCCCCCTTGTGGTGGTCTGGAACAATGACGCAGTGACGCTGGGTAGCTCTAAGTCCCCCTTGTGGTGGTCTGGAGCAATGACGCAGTGACGCTGGGTAGCTCTAAGTCCCCCTTGTGGTGGTCTGGAGCAATGACGCAGTGACGCTGGGTAGCTCTAAGTCCCCCTTGTGGTGGTCTGGAGCAATGACGCAGTGACGCTGGGTCCCTCTAAGTCCCCCTTGTGGTGGTCTGGAGCAATGACGCAGTGACGCTGGGTCCCTCTAAGTCCCGCTGCACAAAATCTCAACTTTTTTATAGGAGGCACAATTGTATATTATCTCCCCCCATATCAGACCTATGCCCCATCTACCAACCTCATGCCCCCCCCCCCCCGCCCCTGCGGCAAGGACCTCAACATGACAACAGGAGGAACAACTGTATATAAGCTCCCCCATATCAGACCTACACCTCTTCTGCCCACCTCATGCCCTCCGCCCCTGCGGCAAGGACGTCAACATGACAGCAGGACATATGCCCAGGCCGGGAGCAGAGCAACGGACCCAACCTCCACTATTACACCCACCCACGCACCATCCTGCAACTGACCCAACCCCACTTTTACACCCCCCCCCCACGCCCCATCCTGCAACAGACTACTTTATCACTGACCTCAACCCAGAGTCTCTCAGAGCGTTCACAGTCAGCCCACTGACACCCCTATCAGACCACAGGAACAGAGCTATGCTCAATCATGAGGCATCAAAGCCAAAGGACCTGAATAATATTAGGACTGTAGATATATATATATATATATATATTAGATAGATAGATAGATAGATAGATAGATAGATAGATAGATAGATAGATAGATAGATATAGATATATATAGATATATATAGATACTATAGATGGAAGGAAAATAGTGTGGTTATCGACCAGAAAACAATTAGACAACTCATTCCATCCCTTCTAGACAACTTCCTGGACAAAAGGTTTCACTGTGACCGTGAACAGTCACTTACACCTTGTAAACAGCACTAGAAAGAGAACTAGAAAACCCACACAGTATATTTGACTTCTCAGCTTCCCAGTCACATCAAAAAATTGTATTGAGAAACCAATCCAAACCAAAATCATAGAGATGCAGAACACCTGAGTCTAAACCTTCACAATGGTGAATCACTAGAACAATCTAGAAACACTACAGAAAAAGAAGGAAATGCACGTCAGAAATCCGCTCAATGTAAGTTGAAGAATCCTTAGACTCGAAACACTTCTGGGAAAATTGGAAAACAAACAACAACATGAGGAGTTAGCTACACAAATGGAGATATTTTGGCCTCTATAACAAAGATCAAAGAACCACATGAGAAGTTAACTACACAAATGGAGATATTTTGGGCTCTATAACAAAGATCAAACAACAACATGAGGAATTAAATACACAAATTAAGATATTTTGGCCTCTATGACAAAGATCAAACAACGAAACATGTTCAGGATCAAATACAGATCTTAGAATCAACTATTAAAGATGACCAGAACCCACTGGATTCTCCAACTACACTGGATTCCAGAACCCACTGGATTATCCAACTACACTGGATTCCAGAACCCACTGGATTCTCCAACTACACTGGATTCCAGAACCCACTGGATTCTCCAACTACACTGGATTCCAGAACCCACTGGATTATCCAACTACACTGGATTCCAGAACCCACTGGATTATCCAACTACACTGGATTCCAGAACCCACTGGATTCTCCAACTACACTGGATTCTAGAATCCACTGGATTCTCCAACTACACTGGATTCCAGAACCCACTGGATTATCCAACTACACTGGATTCCAGAACCCACTGGATTATCCAACTACACTGGATTCCAGAACCCACTGGATTCTCCAACTACACTGGATTCCAGAACCCACTGGATTATCCAACTACACTGGATTCCAGAACCCACTGGATTATCCAACTACACTGGATGAACTACAGGACCAAATACCAAACCCTCCATGTTAAAATTCCCTGTGATGTTGATGGTATCCTCAATGAAATGATCAAATATGCAGACCACGAGTTCCAATTGGCTATACTGAAACTCTTTAACATCATCCTCAGCTCTGGCATCTTTTGGAACCAAGAACTGATCACCCCAATAGTTACGCCCTTGATCTTAGAGATCCTTTTCATTTTCTATTTGGTAGGTCAGGCTGTGACTAGGGTGGGAAATGTATGTTGTATTTCTTTGTTGGCCTGAGTATGTCTCCTAATCAGAGGCAGCTGTCTATCATTGTCTCTGATTGGGGATCATACTTAGGCAGCCCTTTTTCCCACCTTCAGTTGTGGGATTTGTCTACATTTTAGTTGCCTGAACAGTAGCTTCACGTTTCGTTTCAGTGGTTGTTTATTGTTCAGTGAGTTTCGGTTTATTAAAATTATGTCCAACTGTATTCACACTGCGTCTACTTTATTTTATTTATTTACTCATTACGACGATCGTGACACCAAACCACAAAAGTGGAGACAAATTTGACCGCAATAACTATATGCGTCAACAGCAACCTTTGGGATATGCGTCAACAGCAACCTTGGGAAAATCCTCTGCATATATCATTAACAGTAGACCCATTAACGACCAGGGGATATGAGTCAACAGCAACCTTTGGAAAATCCTCTGCATATATCACTAACAGCAGACTCGTACATTTCCTCAATGAAAGCAATGTTCTGTGCAAATGTCAAAATGGGCTTTTTACCAAATTACCATACGACAGACCACGTATTCACCCTGCACACCCTAATTAACAAACAAATAAACAAACCAAAACAAAGGCAAAGTCTTCTCATGCTTCGATGATTTCAAAAAAGCTTTTAATTTCAATTTGGCATGAGGACTTGCAAAACAATTTGATGGAAAGTGGTGTTGGGGGGAAAACAAATGACATTATAAATTCCAAGTACACAAACAACAAGTGTGTGGTTAAAATTGGCAAAAAACAGACACATTCCTTTCCACGGGGTGAGACAGGGATGCATATATCCTCTGTGGACAATGTATAATGAATTCAGAGCAGAATTAGACCGATACCAACTAATTATCAACATCCTGAAAAAGAGCCATTCAATTCTACAACCACCTAAAAGGAAGTGATTCCCAAACCTTCCATAACAAAGCCATCACCTACAGAGAGATGAACCTGGAGAAGAGTCCCCTAAGCAAGCTGGTCCTGGGGCTCTGTTCACAAACACAAACACACCCTACAGAGCCCCAGGACAGCAGCACAATTAGACCCAAACAGATCATGAAAAAAAAAAAAGATAATTACTTGACACATTGGAAAGAATTAACAAAAAAAAGAGCAAACTAGAATGTTATTTGGCCCTAAACAGAGAGTACACAGTGGCAGAATACCTGTCCACTGTGACTGACCCAAACTTAAAACCAGTTAAGGCTAGGCAGAATACTGCCCCCTTTGGAGGAATTGCGTGCCCATAGTAAACTGAAAAGAAATCTGTCCAAAATTGCTAATATATGCATATAATAACTATTATTGGATAGAAAACACTCTAAAGCTTCTAAAACCGTTTGAATTACGTCTGTAAGTATAGCAGAACTCACAGGGCAGGCAATCTCCCAAACTAGTTTTGGGAGCCTCAAACTTGGGGCAAATTTGACGTCATCGCTCCACCCTTCCCAACCAGCTATGGATCTGGAGACACTTTCTATGTCTTACACTAGATGTCCTCGTTCAGTACAGCATTTAATTGTGCAAATGCCGCGTGTTTTGAGCCTTTAGCAGGCAAAAGACTGAGTGTCGCGAGAAAATTCAAGGTTACGGGAGCGCGCTTCTTGGAGACACGCTCCTTTGTTCCAGATCGCCTGCCAAGAAGCACGTTTGTCCGAGAGATTAGATAATAGTTTTGTACGTTTAGAACATCCTAAAGCTTGATTCTGCACTTAGTTTGACCAGTTTAGTCAACGTATAATATGTAATTTTGAAATTTTGCAACTGTTCGTGACCAGAAGTCATTTTTGGTAGTATTTCAGCTGGAACTTGCAGCATTTGCTAATACAAAGACACACGAATTGAAACCAAACGATGTTTTG